>NC_057810.1:425180614-425181195 GCF_018294505.1 Triticum aestivum
GAACTACTCCGCCCGTTTTACACTTAAGTTTTATCACTCAGATGAGTTGCAATAAAGTACTTCTGTAGTTCATGGACCTCAAAATAATAGTGTCATAGTTCCTCCATAATATCTGTCACTTTTTATTTTTGTCCAATAAAATTCCCCTCAGTGGGTGACTTAGCTGCGAATCCGTTTCGCCTAAGTTTGTAAAAATCCTACCGAGTGGTGAGCCAGACTCCCACTCGGAGGCTTAGCTGCGAATCCGTTTCGCCTAAGTTATCAAAATCCTACCGAGTGGTAAGCCAGCCTTCCACTCGGAGGCTTAGCTGCAGCCCTGTGCTCGCCTAAGTTATCAAAATCCTACCGAGTGAAGAGCAACCCTCTCACTCGGGGGCTTAGCTGCAGTCCAAGCACTCGCCTAAGTTATCAAAATCCTACCGAGTGAAGAGCAACACTCTCACTCGGGGGCTTAGCTGCAGTCCAAGCACTCGCCTAAGTTATCAAAATCCTACCGAGTGAAGAGCAACCCTCTCACTCGGGGGCTTAGCTGCAGTCGAAGCACTCGCCTAAGTTATAAAAATCCTACCGAGTGAAGAGCA
>NC_057810.1:425181545-425193415 GCF_018294505.1 Triticum aestivum
ACCCTCTCACTCGGGGGCTTAGCTGCAGTCCAAGCACTCGCCTGAGTTATAAAAATCCTACCGAGTGAAGAGCAACCCTCTCACTCGGGGGTTTAGCTGCAGTCCAAGCACTCGCCTAAGTTATAAAAATCCTACCGGGTGAAGAGCAACCCTCTCACTCGGGGGCTTAGCTGCAGTCCGAGCACTCGCCTAAGTTATAAAAATCCTACCGAGTGAAGAGCAACCCTCTCACTCGGGGGCTTAGCTGCAGCCCAAGCACTCGCCTAAGTAGTTAAAAATCCTACCGAGTGAAGAGTAAACCTCTCACTCGGAGGCTTAGCTGCAGCCCAGTGCTTGCCTAAGTTACAGAAATCCTACCGAGTGGTAAGCCGGGCTTCCACTCGGAGGCTTAGCCGCAGTCCAGTACTCGCCTAAGTGGACTAAAGAATAAGTCGATTGCAGTAAGGGCGCCTTGCTTTGAACCTGCAAAAGACATTTCGAGCCAAAGGCAATCATATTCAAGCACCAAATTCAAGTTTGAATCGATATCTAAAGGAACCGAAAGTGCTCAGGCGTTAAGCCTGTTGAGGTTTATCGGTTACAATTCCACTCGGCATACCGAGGCAAATTTAAAGCGTCGAGCCAGAAGAAGTTTTTTACCCCTCCTGTGGAGGGCTGGAAGGTGCAACGAATTCGTCAAGGTCGATTCCGTCGGCAATCCGAGTGGCAGCTGCAAGGAAAGTTTCCATAAAGGACCCGAAGTCGTGTTTCTTGGTGTTGGCCACCCAAAGAGCCGCCAGCTTCTCTTCTCGCGCATCTTTACAGTGGACTCGGGCCAGACACAGAGCAACATCTGCACCACACCGAGCCGAGGACTTCTTCCATTCCTGCACTCGACCAGGGATCGTGTTCAAGCGGGCCATCAGCGACTCAAGGTCATTCTGAAGTGTCTCCTCAGGCCAGAGCGTCGAGTCGATGCGAGATGTGGCGGCCTTCAGCCTTGCGAGATAGTCCACGACAGCTGCAACACGAGACTCCAGTCGGAAAACATCCATGGCAACTTCGTCGTTCACCGGAGAATTGACGGGATCGAGGTTTGGCTCCAACCGGCTAGTTTCTTCTTCAAAGTTTTGACAAAATTCTGCAAGGATGATCACTAAGTCAAGGGGATGGTCGAATGGAAAAACCACAATTGGAAATGTTTGCCAAGCATAGAGGCTTACCTTCAAGCATAAGAAACAGCTTCTTGGCAAGACCACTCAGGAAGGCTTCTAGATCAATTTTCTTCCCAGTCAATTTGCTGACTTGGTCGGTCAGGGCAGCTTTATCAGTTTTTAGTCGACTGACCTCCTTGTTGGCGATCCCAAGAGCAGCTTTCAGATTGGTATTGTCTTGTTCAAGCTTGGTGACTTAAGCTAACTTCTCGTCAGCAAGCTTGATCTTCTCAGCTAGTTCGAGGTCTTTCTTCTGCTGGGCCTCCCTTACCTTACCTGCAAGTTACGGCAAGATCAGATTTTGAAACAAGCAAGGGGAAAAGCAGTCGTCAGGGTCTCACCAAACATACCTTCGGTATCCTCCTTTGCCTTCGTCAGCTTCTCCTGAACCAGCTTCAAGCTCAGCTCGAGTTGAGTGTGCTTGTGTTCCAGCTCAGAGTAGCGAGCCACAAGATCACAAGAGTTCTGCGAAGAACCAATCGACTAAATGTCAAATATAATTCACTTCCGAGTGAAAAAGGAAAAAACACACGTTTCTAAGACTACAGCCGAATACAAGCATTCGACCGTTGTCTCGGGGACTACACCCAGTGGGTGCACTCAGCGTGCCCCCACTAATTCTGTTGAAGACAAAGTCGACCAGTCGACCTCAAAAAAAAAACGAGATGTATTCTTTAAGACTGTGATCAACTGCAAGCAGTCGACCACAGTCTCGGGGACTACACCCAGTGGGTGCACTCAGCGTGCCCCCACCGGTTCGTGAAATCCAGTCGACATAGTCGATTGACAGAAAGATTGACATCATAAAGCCTAAGGTCGACTGCCAGCAGTCGACCTTAGCCTTGGGGACTACACCCAGCGGGTGCACTCAGCGTGCCCCCGCTAATATGGAGTTTAATCGACAACACCCACTGGGTGATTACTATAAATTCCGGAAAGGAAAAGTTTTTGGCAGCATATCCAACAGAACAAACTGTGGTCGACTGACGTGAACATTGCTCTGGAGGGCAGAACTGGCGTCATAAGCTGCCTGGCTCGCGTCCCGGATGGTCTTCAACTGCTCCATCATGATTCCCGCCTGGCGTATTGCCTCCTTCGCCGCGCCGGCTTGGTCCTCCGGGACGTGGTGCGTTGTGAAGAGGGAGGGCTGCGGAGCACTCGTTAATGGATCTGCGAAGGACACCGTGTGTCGAGTGGTGTTCTCTTCCTCCGCAATCAGAATCTCAGGCGCCGTCACATCCTGGGGCACCTTACTGGCGGACGCTTTCCTACTCCTCCTGCGCTTCAGTGGTTCTTCATCCTCATCATCATCAGGGAGATTGATAACAGTATTGGGTGGAGTTGCGGAGAAGAATCAGGATCAGAGATCGCGAGTCAGTCGACTAAGAACGGCGTTAAGAATACAGTACCTGGGTTCGAAGTTGCTGCGTCCTCCATCTCGTGGTCGTCAGCCCGGGCTGAGGTTTCAGAAGTAGCAGCACTGCAACTCCAAAGAGTCAGTCGACTAAACTTCAGCGTCGACCAGAGACAAAGTTCATGCAAAATAAGAAGACTTAAGCAGCACGATTACCCTGATATAGTGGGGATGGACACCTTCATCTTCGGCAGGAGCTTGATCGGCTTCGACGAGGCCGCCCTGGGCTGCTTCGGCGCCTTTTCAGTCGGCACCGGAGAGGTGGTCCGAGGGCGCTTGGTCGACTGAACAACGGTCGCAACCCCCTTGCCACGTTCAGTCGAAGGGTCGTGGACAAGCTTTGACCGCCTTTCTGAGCGCGATGGTACGACCTCCTCCTCCTCTTCTTCCTCGTCCTCAACGTCATCTTCATCACCGTCATCATCATCATCGTTGTCATCATCCTCTGCAACGTCCGAGTCCCATTCCTCCTCTTCCTGGCTCTCACCCCCACTCGCCTCGCCCTCCTCAGTCGGAGCTTGTGCCCCATTGGGCATCGAGTACAGCTCGGTGAGAGCCTAGAGGATATCAAGACAAGGATCAGTCGACCAGTCGGCAGGATAAACAGAAATGAATGCGACAAGAACACAGTAGAGAGCAGAGCAAATGTACCTTGTTTGGATCGCTGTTGTGGTCGAGTGGAGGGATCCTTCTGGCTCCGCGTGGGTTATCCTTGTTTCCGGTAACGGCTACCATCCATCTTTCCAGAGTGACATCGTCGACTGCTTCTGGATGGACTCGAGTCTCGTCTTCAGTCCCACAGTACAACCACATGCAGTGACTCCGGAACTGAAGGGGCTGGATGCGACGCCTGAGGAAGACCTCCAGGAGGTCCATGCCCGTCACTCCCTCCCGGACCAACTGCACCACGCGCTCCATCAACATCTTCACGTCAGCTTTCTCCTCCGGAATCAACTTCAGAGGGGAGGGCTTGTTCACTCGGTCCATGGTAAACGGAGGGAGTCCACTCGACTGCGCTGGCGTCGACTGGACCTGGCAGTAGAACCAAGTCGACTGCCAGCCTCTTACGGACTCGGGAAAGGTCATGGGCGGGAAGGTGCTCTTATTCCTCACCTGGATGCCCAGACCCCCACACATTTGGACGACCCGGGTCTTTTCATCGCCTGGGGTCGCCTTCTTCACGGTCTGAGAACGACACGTGAATATATGCTTGAACAAACCCCAGTGCGGTCGACAGCCCAGGAAACCCTCACACATGGACACGAACGCGGCAAGATAGGCAATAGAGTTTGGGGTAAAGTGGTGGAGCTGCGCTCCAAAGAAATTCAAGAAGCCACGGAAGAAAACACTCGGCGGCAAGGAAAATCCACGATCAACATGGGTTGCCAAGAGCACACACTCACCCTCTTCTGGCTGGGGCTGCCACTCCTTCCCCGGAAGCCTCGCAGCTCCATGAGGGATCAAGCCCTCGTTGGCCATGTCGAGGAGGTCATTCTCTGTGATGGTCGACTGGATCCAGTCTCCTTGGACCCAGCCCTTCGGCAGGCAGGATCTGGACGAGGACCCGCCGCGGCTGGTAGATCTCCCCTTCGCCTTCTCCGACGCTAACGCCTTCTTCGCACGCTCCAGCGCCGCCGTCTTCTCCTTGGCCATGGTTGCCGGCGAGATACGCGTGGGGAAGTTGTGCGGGGACGAGAGCGAGCGCGCTGGACGGGGACGAAGGGAGCAGAGAGAGAGAGAATGCTGAGGCACAGTACAGAAATCCTCGCCGGGCGCATTTATAAGGTCCCTTCCGAGTGGATGACAGGTGGGCCCGGTCGATCTAATCATATCCTGGAACAGTTATGCAGACGGGATACGTGGCGAAGAAAGCGGCGCGGAGATCGAGGAGTCTATGTCCCGTCCCATCCGAACGCCGCGGTCCGCTCCGCTTCGCGCGCATCCCCAAATTTCGCATCCCGCGGAATCCGTGAACGGCAGATCAGTCTGTCAGACACGGGGTTTCCCGCGATCCGTCGCTCGGAGATCGTCGAAACCCGAAAGATCACTCGACGAAAGAAGAGAATGGATCGAGTCGACCGAAGACAAGTTGCTCACTATCGACGAAGAAATTCTTTGGTCCAGAACAACGCACGACCAGTGTGCAAAGGTTAATCGGAAACAACATCAACTCCTTCCTCACTCGAAGCCTCAATCCATTTGGGGGCTAATGATGGGGTCATGTACCTAGGGTAGGGTCATGAACCTGGTCTAAGTGCCTTGCCCAAAGACACCCTTAAAAGAGGTCGCCTTCCAGTCAACCAACGAGGGACTCACTCGACTGACTTGA
Organism: Triticum aestivum; assembly: GCF_018294505.1. Lineage (NCBI taxonomy): Eukaryota > Viridiplantae > Streptophyta > Magnoliopsida > Poales > Poaceae > Triticum > Triticum aestivum. Next base: position 425,186,482 of record NC_057810.1, read on the forward strand.
AGGACTCGACCATGAGACTCACTCGACCATCAGGAGGTCAAGAGGCACTCTGCACTGCAACGGCCTGTAATTAAGTAGGCTTTATGATAGTAAAGACACTTTATGTGGGGCGTTACCAGTAACGCCCCAGACTTAACTCACCTTAAACCCTCTCCTACGTGGGCTGGCTGGGGTCCTGGCGCACTCTATATAAGCCACCCCCCTCCACAGGTAGAGGGGTTCGGCATCTTGTAAATCACATACTCATAATCCACTCGACCGCCTCCGGGCTCCGAGACGTAGGGCTATTACTTCTTCCGAGAAGGGCCTGAACTCGTACATCCCTTGTGTTTACAACCTCTCCATAGCTAGGACCTTGCCTCTCCATACCTACCCCCCCACTCTACTGTCAGGCTTAGATCCACGACATTTACCCCGCTCGAACTCACTCCCCTTGCTCGAGCTCTCAACCCCTAGCGCCACCGCTACCTTTCATCATCATCAGTGAGGAAGAGCTTCACTGCCTCGACCTCATCGCCGTCGTACCCGCGCCGGCCGCGGATATCTTCACTCTGTCGCCGCCGTAGCTGTCTTCCTCTGCCAAGTTAGGGCGTGGAAGATCTGGACTGATGAACTTCCAATCTAACACTCCCAGTTCATTGTGTTCTTCGTCAAGGGTAATTAAAAGTTACTTTTACTGTCATTGTTGATTCTAATGATTTCCATAAAATCCTCGAACGATGTTTGTTCTTTAACTTCCACATTTTAAGCATCTCACACAATCATCTGTTCTTGATTTGTTTCTCTAAGCGACATTTTTCTTCAAGATTTCTCAATTGTGTGAATTTCACAACCCATACAACTCTAGAACCTAAGTCAAAGAACGCTTAGTGAAATTCCTCAAGACATAACTGGTCAAATTCCTCAAACTTGTTCCTTTTTGCAAAAACTTCTGAGAACGCATATGACCTCTCCAAATTCTTCGCACCTATACTCTGTTCACAGGTACACATGTCCGCTGCTGAATCACTAGATTCTCATCAACTTAACTCATTTGCAGCATTCCTCGAAGAAAAAATGCATACATCTTTAGAGAACTCAATTGTTCAAAATCCTCAGCTAAAGAAAATGGCAGATGGCAAGAGACCTCAGAAGGGAGGGAAGAAACCAGAAGTGAACACTGCCTTTGAAATCCCTGATGACATCTATGCAGGGTATTGCACTCCGGTTGAGGCAACTCATGGGAAAGAAATGAAGAATGAGCGCAAGGTGCGCATTCATAGAATTGAACGAAGATGAGCACGGGAATGGAGGGAGTACAGATATGTTACTCCAAAGTACATGAAGAAATTTGCTCTTCACCCTCCTTGCCCAAGACCTCCGTTGGCACCTGGCAAAATTGATGATCCCACTAGCCTCAAGCGCGGTGGGGACTATGTTGATGAATAGGCCAAGCGGCAAGCCAAGTTGGTCAAATAGGCCAAGGAAGCAGTGAGGAAATTCAACGAAGACTCATCTGCTGCCGCTGCTGAGGCCTCTACTAGCAAGAAGGCTATGCCTAAGAATCCTGCTCGCAAACCACCTTCCTCAGCAATGCCCTCACGGCCAAGCTCATTTGTGCCCTCGTGGTCTATTCCTCAAGCTGCTCCAGTTCCTCAAGTTGCAAAACCCTTAGCTCCTCCAGCAAACTCCTCGGCACTTGTGCACCTTGCCTCTTGCCAAAGGACCATGGGCATCTCAATTGCTTCAGGAGCATCTGCAAGTTCTTCAGCTCCTCCTCAGTCCTCAACAGGCCCCAGTTTGTTGAAGACGAAGGCTATTGCTAGACGAGGCACAAGACCAAGTCCTCATAAGAAGCAAGTTGCATTCCAAGTGTCGTCAGATGATGACAAAGCTGATGATGAGGAATTAGCAGAAATCATCAAAGACAGACAGCAAAGGGCCACTAGAGCCAAGAGCAGCGCTGTGCCACTCATGCTGGATCCGAAGAAGATCCTGGACTTCATTGATCTTTGGCACAAGGACCCAAACACTCCCTTGCCAGAACTAAACCTCACACCTAGCCAAAGTCATATGTTGACGACATTCATTTCTGAAGAAAAATGGAAATTTGAGAAAGCCAGATCTGTGAAGAAAGCTCGGTACAAGAAACAGCACTTTCTGAAGGAAAAACTTCTAAAGCTATCACCTGATGAACTTATTGCTCTGCAATCAGAAATCAAGAAACTCAGTGATGAATTTGACGCCTACAAGGCAGAATGGCTGGGAGCCAAGGTCAGGTTCGTCAGAATGGCGAAGGGATTTACTTCCAATGTTGCTGCTCAAACGCACATTGAAATTCCTCAGGCTGAAGCATCTGCTCAGCCTACTGAAGAACATGCCAGCACCGCTGATGAAAACCAGGGTGCTGATGAAACTGAAAGTACCAGGGCTAATGAAGCTATTCCAGCCGCTGAAGAAACTACCAGGGCAACCGCTAGTGTTGTGCTTGAAGAACAAGTCAGGCCAGCTGAAGCATCTGACGTTGCGCCTGAGGAAACTGAACAAGTCAGGACAATTGCATCAATTGTGCCTGAAGAAACTGCACCAATTTCCTCTGCTCCTCCTGCATCAATGCCAACGCCAAGTCCTATCCTTCCTTCTACATTAGAAGTGAAGAGAACCAAGGCTGCGGAGCGAGCAACAGTGAAGAAAAGGAAAGCATCAGCTTCCTCAGAGTCTTATGCTCCCAAGAAGGTGAAGACTTTGACCAGCTCTTATGCAAATCCAATAGATGTTGTTCCTCTTTCAAGCATGCCATCAAAGGAAATTGTTCCTTTTTGGTGAAGATTATATAATTCCAAGCGAATCAGATGAAGAAGATCCTTCTGCTGCTTCGACAAAGCAGTTGGATGAGGAAATTGAAGTGGACAATGTCACTTGAACTCCATTGGTATCATCGCCCATGCCTCAGTTCACGGCTGAAGAGGTAGGCATTGGGGAAATTGATGAAGAAGAAGAAGACATGGACATTGGGTGCACCACTCCAGTGTTGAATGATGACTATTGGGAAAGTCATCACCCCAATTCCCCCATGTTCGCCCCACTACAACAAATTCCTCAGTCCCCAGTCCAGACTGAAGAAATTCATACGGGCTCTGATGAACCTCAAGCGTCTCTTCTTACCATCCCTGAAGAAATTCCAGCCACTAGTGCCGATGTTAATGTTGCTGAAGAAAAGGAGACCCAGGTTGCTACTAAAATGGAAACTGAAATTCCTCAACATGTGGCCCCTGAGACTATGATTCAAGAGGCAGTGAAGACATTCACTGATACACCTCAGCCCAAGCCGAAGAATCCGTTCTCAAAGACGCATCAGTTCAAGGCTAATGACTTCTTTCATGAGCATGTACTCTTCACTAATTACAACCCATATGACTCTTATGGTCTTCAAAAAAAGCATTTCTGGAAAGTAAGTCAGATGAACTTCTACTCTTCACTGCTATTCGATAAGGACAAGATCTTTGACCGTGAGCATATTCCTCATGTGGATATGGAATCACTGCCTTGCTTCACCCCAGTCCTCAGTGTTCTTCATGACGCTGGGCTGCTCAACTACTGCACTGATATATGTGATTGGAATGAAGAGCTAATTCTTCAGTTCTACACGACGCTGCACATCACCGACAATTATGAAGGTATAAATTCTTGGGTGTTGGACTGGATGACAGAGAACACACACTTCAAAGCACCGGCCTATGAATTGCTTCATCGCCTGCCTGTCAGTCCTCCCCTTGAAGGTGCATGTCTCCTTTGTCATGAACCCGAGCTCTTTGATCATTTCATGCAAGTGTTGATGAAGCCGCTGAAGTCTAGACAAGCCCCAAGAACCAAATTCCTCGTGAAGGAATTGCTTTATGTGCCTCGGACCATAACAGAATTTTGACCAAGACCCTAAGTACTATCAAAGGCCACGACTCTAATGATGAAGAGGTCGTTGGCATCATGAAGAATCTGCTATTAAATATTATGCATGGTATTCCAATCAACTACCATGATTTCTTCATGAGGACTATGGCAAATGTTGCTCTCTCTCTCCGTTTGAATTGAAGCCTTACGCTCCCTGGATCATGAAATTCATCAGATCAAGGTCTTCAATCAACTACAAGGCTGATACTCTTAACCATGGCAGTTACTTGCCCCCCATTGAAGTCCTCAAGTGGACTATTTCCTCAGCTAATGAGAAGGGCAAGGCCACTATCATTGATGAAGGCATTCGTCCATTGGATGGACAGTTCCGCAAAGCTGCATTCTACTCCAACAATGATGACTCTGCCACTCATGACTCTGCCTCCAATGCTTCAAAGCAAAATCCTCAAGGCACAGCTCCAAGGGTGATGACTGATCGTGAGCTTCTCCTTAATCTTCATCAGAAGCTCGGTCGCAACCACAAATGGGTCAAGCATCAGTTTGGTTCAATTCTTCATAACATGACTCCTACACACAACTCAATGAAGAAGAACCATTACTACCTCCATGAAGTCTTTGATTGCACCTGGGCTATTCTGTCTCATCTCTACGGTGAAGATCTTAAGCAGATGGGCTTCAAGCAGGACTTTGACTGGTCTAAGCGACCGTCGAAGAAATTTAAGAAAGTTGAAGTTCCTTCTTTGGTGGCCAGCTCATTTTCTTCATCGCGTGAGACTGATGAAAATGAAGATTTGGACGACATTGTGGCAGGCCCTACTTCAATAACCGACCCCAACAACGTTGGCGCTCCTCCATCGACTTCGTGATGATATTCTTCAGGGGCGTTAGTCCTGACTTTTTGTCCCTTTTGGTCATTTGATGACAAAGGGGGAGAAATTTGAGTTAGTCTTCAAGCGGGTCTATTTATGTGGGCGGTTTTTTGTTAAGTTGCAACTCTCGCTCTTCTGAAGTGTTTGTTGGATCGAGTTATAAACTTAAGTCCGATGGTGACCTGATACTTTTGCTCTGTTTTTCTGCATGCTATTTCCTCATATATGTTATGCACGCAAGCTGAATTACATCAGTCACCATATTTCATCATGCATTTCAAATTCTTCATTCGATATGTTAATTGTGTGTATGAATTACAAGATATAGGGGGGATTTCCATGATATTACTCTACAATGTGCACTGATAACCCACAAGTATAGGGGATCGCAACAGCTTTCGAGGGTAGAGTATTCAACCCAAATTTATTGATTCGACACAAGGGGAGCCAAAGAATATTCTTAAGTATTAGCAGTTGAGATGTCAATTCAGCCACACCTGGATAACTTAATATCTGCAGCAAGGTATTTAGTAGCAAGTAGTATGATAGTAATGGTAACAATGGCAAAAGTAAAGATAGCAGTTTTGTATTGATTGTAACAGTAGCAACAGAAAAGTAAATAAGCGAAGCACAATATGTGAAAAGCTCGTAGGCATTGGATCAGTGATGGATAATTATATCCGGTGCGATTCCTCATGTAATATATATAACATAGGGTGACACAGAACTAGCTCCAGTTCATCAATGTAATGTAGGCATGTATTCCGAATATAGTCATACGTGCTTATGGAAAAGAACTTGCATGCGATCTTTTGTCCTACCCTCCCGTGGCAGCGGGGTCCTAGTAGAAACTAAGGGATATTAAGGCCTCCTTTTAATAGAGAACCAGAACAAAGCATTAGCACATAGTGAATACATGAACTCCTCAAACTACGGTCATCACCGAGAAGTATCCCGATTATTACCACTTCGGGGTTGTCAGATCATAACACATAATAGGTGACTATAGACTTGCAAGATAGGATCAAGAACTCACATATATTCATGAAAACATAATAGGTTCAGATCTGAAAGCATGGCACTCGGGCCCTAGTGACAAGCATTAAGCATAGCAAAGTCATAGCAACATCAATCTCAGAACATAGTGGACACTAGGGATCAAACCCTAACAAAACTAACTTGATTACATGGTAAATCTCATCCAACCCATCACCGTCCAGCAAGCCTACGATGGAATTACTCACGCGCGGCGGTGAGTATCACGAAATTGGTGATGGAGGATGGTTGATGATGACAACGGCGACGAACCCCCTCGTCGGAGCCCTGAACGGACTCCAGATCAGCCCTCCCGAGAGAGATTAGGGCTTGGCGGTGGCTCCGTATCGTAAAACGCGATGAAACTTTCTCTTTGATTTTTTTCTCCGTGAAACGGAATATATGGAGTTGGAGTTGAGGTCGGTGGAGCTCTAGGGGGCCCACGAGACAGGGGGCGCGCCCGGGGGGAGAGGGCGCGCCCCCACCCTAGTGGACAGGGTGTGGGCCCCCTGGCCTTGATTCTTTCGCCAGTATTTTTTATATTTTCCAAAAGTTATCTCCGTGGATTTTCAGTATTCCGAGAACTTTTGCTTTCTGCACAATAAACAACACCATGGCAGTTCTGCTGAAAACAGCGTCGGTCCGGGTTAGTTTCTGTAACATCCCAAATTTTCAATTTGGAATGTTATACATAGATCATCATTGCATATCATATTTTGTTGCACTGTTGGCTCGATCCTAGAAATTCTACGCAACTCAAGGACCCACGGAGAGAGTTGGGGATTTCGTTATTTTCTTATTTGGGGTTTTCTCAAATTTTGAAAATAGGATCATTGATTTTATTTATTTTATCTTCAATTATTTCTACTACCAAAATTTTAGAGAGGGAATAAAATGACTTTCCCAAAATAAAGAAATAATGAAGATTTAATAAAAAAATCAAATAAGATTTATTTTGGAGTTTTTCGCCTTTTATTTGAATTTAGGAAAAATGCGCGTTTTTCAAAATTGCATTTAGGCCCCAAATAAATGTTCTTCTTGTCTGCCTTGATTCTAGAAGCCTGGGAAAATTTATTTCGGGATTTTTGGAGTCCGTTTAGTATTTATTTCGATTTTTCTTCAGCGCGGAATTATTTAAAAAA
>NC_057810.1:425193756-425218576 GCF_018294505.1 Triticum aestivum
GCCAGATCCGCCTCCGCCACCGCTGCCGGACTCCGCCGCCGCCGCCGCAGAGGTTCGCCGCGCCTCGTTTTCCATGCCGGTTTTTTTAGAAAACCGAGCGGTTTTTCTTCGGGTTTTTTTCGGTTTTTCGTTAGATCGGTTTTTTTTCGGTTCAGTTATTTAGTGAGCGTTCGCTCGTTCGTTCGTTTTAACGAACGTGTTTGTCAGATTAGTTTAGTTAACGAATGTTCGTTCGTTAACGCGTTCATCGTTTTTCTTTTTCTCGGATTTAATCCGCGATTTTTCTGATCACGATTCCTGATCCGATTTTCATTTTAGTTTAACTTTTCGCTCGTTTATCGGAATCAGGCGATTCAAGCGCTTGGAGTTTCGTCTCGAAACCCTCTTTCCGAATAATCAACTTAAACAAGTTTTTGCTTCTGTAAAAATTGACTTAGTCCCAGATTAGTAAAACGAAGCTGTTTTCTTTCGCCGTTTGACTTTCATTGCTTAGTTTGATTTTATTCTTTTTGCAAACCGGAGTTCTTAAGTTGAACATTCTGGTTAGATCTCTTGTTAGAGTTTTACATGTGCATTAGATGAGTACTTATTGTATGTTTGTTTGTTTGTCTGTGATAGAATACCCGGAGTGCGTCACCTGTTACTTCGAATCTCTAGGTTTCGCGGATCATCAGCAAGGCAAGTAACACTTTGATCATACCTTTTCTACTACCCAGTTTTATGCATTAGATCAATCCTCAAACATTGCATGATTAGGATCTAAGTAAATTGTGGGTTATGGGAAGTAGATGAGGTAGTACCTATTACCTATTTTATTATCAAACCTTTGGGAGTTACTTCTACGTTTGCTTATTATGCCATGCTATGCTAGTAGACGTGGATTGGGTGAGTGTATCCATGACAGATGTGAGTTTGTTAATTTAATGGTTGATTTAAGGTGGCAACTTAAACACACATTTGGGTGGATTGAGGCACCTGGTTTCTATCAGGACTTGCCTGTATTTCTTCGGACCGCCACCCAGGCTCAAAGGGATCATAAGATTATTCATGCTAGAAACTTCTGTGTGCAGCCACATGCTATTATGGGCTCTAGCATAGTTGACTAAGTCATGCGAACTCTTACAGGGTAGACTAGCAGATGTAGGGGATGTAGGTTGGTACGGTCTACCCTATACGTAAGGTGCAAGCGCTTCTGAAAGACTATGTCTCGGTCATCTGTTTCTCAAACACCATGTAGTGCGAGAAACCAAACGGAGGAGATCGAGTCATGTGGGGAAAAGTGCGCAAACCTCTGCAGAGTGTATAAACTAATCATGGTTAGCCGTGTCCCCGGTTATGGACAACTTGAGTATCTAGTACTTGGATATCATGTGAATCTCATCATGTTACTTCTAAATTAATATTGTTGGGATGTTAATGAGTACTTTTAATTGGGATTGAGAATGTTGTCAACCATTCTCAATGTTCAACAACCACCATGATAGTTAAATAAATTTATTCCTTTGCAGTAGGGAAAAATTGGCTTTACGCAAAAATTGTAACCATAGAGCTTTTCCACCAGCCATATATGCATGTAGTATAGCTTATTCCATTGTGATTCTCTATGTGTTACATTGCCAGCATATTCCATGTGCTGACCCGTTTTCAGGCTGCAACGTTTCATGTTGCAGACTTTTCAAACGATGAGTAAGATGCTTTTAGGTCGTGGTTCTATACTCAGTGATGCCGTTGGAGTTGATGGACTCGCTTATCTTCCAAGCATTCCGTTGTTATCGTATTTTAGATGGCCTTAAGCCATATTTATTTCAATAAGTTCTCTTTTGAGACATCCGATGTAATAAGTGTGTGATTGCTACTCTGTTATAAATCCTCCAAGTACTGTGTGGTGTCAGCATTACTGATCCAGGGATGACACTGAGCACAGAGATCAGACTGTTTGAGGTCTGGTTGCTACAGTTTCATTCAAATCATGCAAGTTAGAGTCCAAAACAAGGGCAAAAGTGTTTGGAAAAGTAGATACGTTGGAGACGTATCAACTCCCCCAAGCTTAAACATTTGCTTGTCCTCAAGCAATTCAGTTGATAAACTGAGAGTGATAAAGAAAAACTTTTACAAACTCTATTTGCTCTTGTTGTTGTAAATATGTAAAGCCAGCATTCAAGTTTTCAGTAAAGATTATGAACTAACCATATTCACAATAACACTTAGGTCTCATGTTTACTCATATCAATGGCATAATCAACTAGCGAGCAATAATAATAAATCTCGGATGACAACACTTTCTCAAAACAATCATAATATGATATAACAAGATGGTATCTCGCTAGCTCTTTCTGAGACCGCAAAACATAAATGCAGAGCACCTTTAAAGATCAAGGACTGACTAAACATTGTAATTCATGGTAAAAGAGATCCAGTCAAGTCATACCCAATATAAACTAATAGTAATGCATGCAAATGACAGTGTGCTCTCTAGCGGGTGCTTTTTAATAAGAAGGTGATGACTCAACATAAAAGTAAATAGATAGGCCCTTCGCAGAGGGAAGCAGGGATTTGTAGAGGTGCCAGAGCTCGGTTTTAAAATAGAGATGAATAACATTTTGAGCGGCATACTTTCACTGTCAACGCAACAACTATGAGATGGAAATATCTTCCATGCTACATACATTATAGGCGGTTCCCAAACAGAATGGTAAAGTTTATACTCCCCCACCACCAACAAGCATCAATCCATGGCTTGCTTGAAACAATGAGTGCCTCCAACTAGCAACATCCCTGGGGGAGTTTTGTTTAATTATTTTGATTTGCTTTGATCTTTTTGATCATGGGACTGGGCATCCCGGTTACCAGCCATTTTCTCATGAATGAGGAGCGGAGTCCACTCCTCTTGAGAATAACCCACCTAGCATGGAAGATAAAGACGACCCTAGTTGAAACATGAGCTGCTCGAGCATATATACAAAACAGAATTTCATTTGAAGGTTTGGAGTTTGGCACATACAAATTTACTTGGAATGGCAGGTAAATACCGCATATAGGAAGGTATGGTGGACTCATATGGAATAACTTTGGGGTTTATGGAGTTTGGATGCACAAGCAGTATCCCGCTTAGTACAGGTGAAGGCTAGCAAAAGACTGGGAAGCGACCAACTGAGAGAGTGACAACAGTCATAAACATGCATTAAAATTAATTTACACCAAGTGCAAGCATGAGTAGGATATAATCCACCATGAACATAAATATCATGAAGGCTATGTTGATTTGTTTCAACTACATGCATGAACATGTGCCAAGTCAAGTCACTCAAATCATTCAAAGGAGGATACCATCCCATCATACCACATCACAATCATTTTAATAGCATGTTGGCACGCAAGGTAAACCATTATAAACTCATAGCTAATTAAGCATGGCATAAGTAACTATGATCTCTAAATGTCATTGCAAACATGTTTACTCATAATAAGCTAAATCAGGAACGATGAACTCATCATATTTACAAAAACAAGAGAGGTCGAGTTCATACCCGCTTTCCTCATCTCAATCAGTCCATCTTATATCGTCATTATTGCCTTTCACTTGCACGACCGAACGGTGTGTATAATAATAATAGTGCATGTGCATTGGACTAAGCTGGAATCTGCAAGCATATTCAAGGAGAAGACAAAGTAATATGGGCTCTAGGTTAAATCAACCATCATGCATATAAGAGCCACTAAACATTTTCAATATGATCTTCTACTCTTGACCCCCAAAGGGAAGAAAAGAAATAAAACTATTTACACGGGAAAGCTCGCAACAAGCAAAAAGAAGAACGAGAAATATTTTTGGGTTTTCATTTTAATTACTACTAAAAGCATGGAAATTAAACTAACTAATTTTTTTGGTTTTCTTAAGGTTTATCAAACACACAAGAAGAAAGCTAGAAAAATAAATAAAACTAGCATGGATAATACAATGAAAGAGTATGAGCACCAATAACTAGAATAGTGTGTGAGTATGAATGTAAAGTCGGTGAGAAATACGTACTCCCCCAAGCTTAGGCTTTTGGCCTAAGTTGGTCTAATGCCAAGGATAGCCTGGCTGATATCTGAAGTTATAATTGGAGTCGTACTGAGATGCAGCAGCCAATGCATCCTGAGCTGCGGCATGTTGACGAGCTGCCTCCGCTCTCCCCTCGTGTTCCGCTGCCTCCTCCCTGGTAACACATATCTTCGCCTTGCTCACGCATAGCATGCCTAGGTCCTCTCTTTGTTGAGGAACCACCTTGGTACATTCTCCTGGACATATTTCTTTCCTTTGAAAAAACTCCGAAATTTTTAGTAACTTCAAAATAAAAGTGAATAAAACTAAACAAGATTGATAGCAACTACTCCCACAAGTGCCTAGAGCCTATATCATGCATTAAAATTACTTGGGACCTCATAAATTTGACATGCAAGATCAAGAACAGGGTCACCTATGCAGCAAAAATTTGCAATGAATAAAGCCCTAGAACAAAAACTAATTGGACCAATGGAGGAGTCACATACCAAGCAATAATCTCCCAAAGCAGTTTTGTGAATGGAGCTTTGAGCAAGGAGATCGAAAATTGCAGCAAAATGAGCTAGAACTCATGCTTGAGCTGGATGGAGATTTTTGGGAGGAAGATGAAGTGTGTGGGTGCAGGAATAACTGGAGGGGGCCACCATGGGCCCACGAGATAGGGGGGCGCCCTCCACCCTCGTGGCCAGGTGCTTGCCCCCCCCCCTGTAGTGTTCTCAGTGCCTAAAATCCTCAAATATTCCATAAAAATCATACTAAATTTGCAGGGCATTTGGAGCACTTTTATTTTCAGGATATTTTTATTGCACAGATAATTCAGAAAACAGACAGATAATACTATTTTTGCTTTATTTATTCTAAATGACAGAAAGTAAAAAGAGGGTACAGAAGGTTGTGCCTTCTAGTTTCATCCATCTCATGATCATCAAAATGAATCCACTAACAAGGTTGATCAAGTCTTGTTAACAAACTCATTCCGAATAACACGGAACCGAAGAAATTTCAAATAACACTAGGTTACCTCAACAGGGATACGCACATCCCCAACAATAAGAATTTCATACTTTTTCTTGATAGTAGGAAGAGGAAATTCAAAACCTCCAATAATGATAGTTGGAACTTTTCTAATAGAATTGATGCTCTGAACTTGAGGTTGTTTCCTCGGGAAGTGTACCGTATGCTCATTACCATTAACATGAAAAGTGACATTGCCTTTGTTACAATCAATAACAGCCCCTGCAGTATTCAAAAAGGGTCTACCAAGGATAATCGACATACTATCATCCTCGGGAATATAAAGAATAACAAAGTTCGTTAAGATAGTGACATTTGCAACCACAATAGGCACATCCTCACAAATACCGACAGGTATAGCAGTTGATTTATCAGCCATTTGCAAAGATATTTCAGTAGGTGTCAACTTATTCAATTCAAGTCTACGATATAAAGAGAGAGGCATAACACTAACACCGGCTCCAAGATCACATAAAGCAGTTTTAACATAGTTTCTTTTATGGAGCAAGGTATAGTTGGTACCCCCGGATCTCCAAGTTTCTTTGGTATTCCACCTTTAAAAGTATAATTAGCAAGCATGGTGGAAATTTCAGCTTCCGGTATCTTTCTTTTATTTTTAATGATATACTTCATATATTTAGCATAAGGATTTAATTTAAGCATATCAGTCAAGCGCATACGTAAGAAGATAGGCCTAATCATTTTAGCAAAGCGCTGAAAATTTTCATCATCCTTTGTTTTGGATGATTTAGGAGGAAAGGGCATGGGTTTCTAAACCCATGGTTCTCTCTCTCTCTCTATCGTGCTTCCTAGCAACAAAGTCTCTCTATCATAATGTTGATTCTTTGATTGTGGGTTATCAAGATCAACAGCAGGTTCAATCTCTACATCATTGTTATTGCTAGGTTGATCATCAACATGAACATTATCATTAACATTATCACTAGGTTCATGTTCATCACCTGATTGTGTTTCAGCATCAGAAATATAAATATCATTGGGATTCTCAGGTGTGTCTACAACAGGTTCACTATAAGCATGCAAAGTACTATCATTTTTCTTTTTCTTCTTTTTAGAAGAACTAGGTGCCTCTAAATCATTTCTCTGAGAATCTTGCTCAATTCTCTTAGGGTGGCCTTCAGGATACAAAGGTTCCTGAGTCATTCTACCAGTTCTAGTAGCCACTCTAACAGCAAAGTCATGTTTATTTAATTCATCAAGCAAATCACTTTGAGCTTTAAGTACTTGCTCAGCTTGAGTAGTAACCATAGAAGCATATTTGCTAATGAGTTTAAGTTCACCTTTAACTCTAGCCATATAATCACTCAAGCGTCCAATCTCGAAAGCATTATTCTTTAATTCTCTACCAACATAAGCATTAAAACTTTCTTGTCTAGCCATAAAGTCATCAAATTCATCTAAGCATGGACTATGAAATTTAGTAGACGGGATTTCAACTTTATCATATCTATAGAGAGAATTTACCTTTACTACCTGTGTCGGGTTATCAAGACCTTGTGTTTCTTCAATAGGTAGATTAAGACCATGTATTTCTTCAATAGGAGGTAAATTCTTAACATCTTCAGCTTTAATACCCTTTTCTTTCATTGATTTCTTTGCCTCTTGTATATCTTCAGGACTGAGAAATAGAACTCCCCTCTTCTTCGGAGTTGGTTTAGGAATAGGCTCAGGAATTGGCTCAATTTGCTCAGGAATTGCCTCAGGAATTGGCTTAGGAAGAGTCCAATTATTTTCATTAGTCAACATATTATTCAATAACAATTCAGCTTGGTCGACTGTTCTTTCCCTGAAAACACAACCAGCTAACTATCCAAGTAGTCCTTGGAAGCATCGACTAGTCCATTACAAAAGATATCAAGTATTTCATTTTTTCTTAAGAGGATGATCAGGAAAAGCATTAAGCAATCGGAGAAGCCTCCCCCAAGCTTGTGGGAGACTCTCTTCTTTGATTTGCACGAAATTATATATTTCCCGCAAGGCAGCTTGTTTCTTATGAGCGGGGAAATATTTAGCAGAGAAGTAATAAATCATATCCTGGGGACTACGCACACAACCAGGATCAAGAGAAATAAACCAAGCTTTAGCATCACCCTTTAATGAGAACGGAAATATCTTAAGGATATAATAATAGCGAGACTTCTCATCATTAGTAAATAGGGTGGCTATATCATTCAACTTGGTAAGATGTGCCACAACAGTTTCAGATTCATAGCCATAAAAAGGATCAGATTCAACCAAAGTAATTATCTCAGGATCAACAGAGAATTCATAATCCTTATCGGTAACACAGATAGGTGAAGTAGCAAAAGTGGGGTCAGGTTTCATTCTAGCATTAAGGGATTGCTGCTTCCATTTAGCTAATAACTTCTTAAGATCATATCTATCATTGCAAGCAAAAATAGCTCTAGCAGCTTCTTCATCCATAACATAACCCTCAGGAACAATAGGCAATTCATAATTAGGGGGAGAACATTCATCATCACTATCATCAATAATTTCATCTTCAATAATTTCATTCTCTCTAACCCTAGCAAGTTGTTCATCAAGATATTCACCTAATGGTACAGTAGTATCAAGCATAGAAGTAGTTTCATCATAAGTATCATGCATAGCAGAAGTGGCATCATCAATAACATGCGACATATCAGAATTCATAGCAGTAGCAGATTTAGGTGTCGCAAGCTTACTCAAAACAGAAGGAGAATCTAGTGCAGAGCTAGATGGCAGTTCCTTACCTTTCCTCGTAGTTGAGGAAAAAATCTTAGTTCTTGCCTCTTTCAAGTTCTTCATAGTGATCAACAGATATAAATCCCAAGTGACTCAAAGAATAGAGCTATGCTCCCTGGAAACCGCGCCAGAAATTAGTCTTGATAACCCACAAGTATAGGGGGTCGCAACAGCTTTCGAGGGTAGAGTATTCAACCCAAATTTATTGATTCGACACAAGGGGAGCCAAAGAATATTCTTTAGTATTAGCAGTTGAGTTGTCAATTCAACCACACCTGGATAACTTAATATCTGCAGCAAGGTATTTAGTAGCAAGTAGTATGATAGTAATGGTAACAATGGCAAAAGTAAAGATAGCAGTTTTGTAATGATTGTAGCAGTGGCAACGGAAAAGTAAATAAGCGAAGCACAATATGTGAAAAGCTCGTAGGCATTGGATAAGTGATGGATAATTATGTCGGATGCGATTCCTCATGTAATAGCTATAACATAGGGTGACACAGAACTAGCCCCAGTTCACTAATGTAATGTAGGCATGTATTCTGAATATAGTCATACGTGCTTATGGAAAAGAACTTGCATGACATCTTTTGTCCTACCCTCCCCTTGCAGCGGGGTCCTAGTGGAAACTAAGGGATATTAAGTCCTCCTTTTAATAGAGAACCGGAACAAAGCATTAGCACATAGTGAATACATGAACTCCTCAAACTATGGTCATCACCGAGAAGTATCCTGATTATTGTCAGTTTGGGGTTATCGGATCATAACACATAATAGGTGACTATAGACTTGCAAGATAGGATCAAGAACTCACATATATTCATGAAAACATAATAGGTTCAGATCTGAAATCATGGCACTCGGGCCCTAGTGACAAGCATTAAGCATAGCAAAGTCATAGCAAGATCAATCTCAGAACATAGTGGATACTAGGGATCAAACCCTAACAAAACTAACTTGATTACATGGCAAATCTCATCCAACCCATCACTGTCTAGCAAGCCTACAATGGAATTACTCACGCACGGCGGTGAGCATCATGAAATTGGTGATGGAGGATGGTTGATGATGACGACAACGACGAATCCCCCTCTCTGGAGCCCTGAACGGACTCCAGATCAGCCCTCCCGAGAGAGATTAAGGCTTGGCGGTGGCTCCATACCGTAAAATGCGATGAAACTTTCTCTCTGATTTTTTTTCTCCGTGAAACGGAACATATGGAGTTGGAGTCGAGGTCGGTGGAGCTCCAGGGGGCCCACGAGACAGGGGGGCGCGCCCAGGGGGAGGGGGTGCGCCCCCCACCCTCGTGTACAGGGTGTGGGCCCCCGGGCCTTGATTCTTTCGCTAGTATTTTTTATATTTTCCAAAAGTTATCTCCGTGGATTTTCAGGTCATTCCGAGAACTTTTGTTTTCTGCACAATAAACAACACCATGGCAGCTCTGCTGAAAACAGCGTCAGTCCTGGTTAGTTTCATTCAAATCATGCAAGTTAGAGTCCAAAACAAGGGCAAAAGTGTTTGGAAAAGTAGATATGTTGGAGACGTATCATGCACCTGCTATCAAAAGCAAATTCCTCACATATGCACATCTTTAGGGGAGTTCTTCTATATCTTGCAATCAAACTCCTCAATATCGAGCACTTTCAATTAATATGTTTATCCCCGTTGAAAACTTAACCTATTTGTCATCAATCACCAAAAACGGGGAGATTGTAAGTGCATCTAGTGCCCCTTAGTGATTTTGGTGTATTGAAGACTTATAGGTTAAGGGACTAATATGTTTGTGAGTGTACACAGGCTCTATAAGTCAACGAGGAGTTTGATATTTACTGTGATAGTCGACCCCTAAAAATGTATGTCTTCAGCTAAAGACTTTGGTTCTCCTGAAGATTTTGAAAGTGAAGAAATTGGTGTGACCTTGAAGACTTGGATATTCATGCGAAGAGTATGAAGCGTGAAGACTTTTGTTTTCATAGTTTCATTTTCTCTTTCTTGAGTCATAGGAAACACCGTATTGTTAAAGGGGGTCGAGGTAATACTAAGGAAACTCATTTCCATGTGATGCTCATCAAAATCCTACACTTACCCAATCCTTTCGAGTGAAGCCATTGGAAATCTCATACCAGCTCAGTCAATTTCTTCAGTGACAGAGACGAAGATGTTTTGGTCTCTAAGGAATTTGTTTTGACTGAGGAGTTAGGAATTTGCCAGTGCGGATTGCCTACACAGTGAGGAACATGACAGCCCTGAGGAATTTGATACCTCAAATCTGACCGTTGTTGTGCCACGCGCCAGCTGTCCAAAATATCCTACCACCTAACGGTCATATCATTGAAGGGCATTTATGTCTTATCATGCCGGGCTGCTCCCTAGGTTATAAATAGCCGCCCCCTACAACCACTAGCTGCTTGGCTGCTCCGAGAGAAACTGACACTTGTCATTGAAAGCATCCCATCCTCCGAGGACTTTGAGCGAAAATCATCAAGTGAGGAAAACCCAAAACCCAAACGCAAACACCTACAAACCCAAAGTGATTGAGCATCACTGAAGAGATTGTTCCTGTGTGGAACCGACGCTTGTTACCTTTGAGGACTGTGTATCCTCCAGACAGTTAGGCATCATGGTATGAGCATCCAAGAGGAATTGTGGATCGCCGAGTGACCAAGTTTGTGAAGGTTTTGAAGTCACCTATGAAGACTTACCACGAGTGTTGGGCGAGCTCTGTGTGACTTTAGCTCAAGGAGAATATAGTGAGAATTGTGTGTCCTCGAGTTTAAATACTCAGCCGCTCCAACCAGACGTACAACTGTCACAACAGTTGGAACTGGTCTACCAAATCATTATCTTCACCAAGCCAACTGGTTCTATTTCTTCAACCCTTTCATTTCCTCATTCTTGTGTTGATGAACCTGATCATTACTGTTTGAAGTTTTTGGCTGAAGACTTTCTATATTTCATCAATCCTATTTCTTCAGTCACATAGTCTTCAGCCTGCTTATCAAGTTATCACGCTTTCTATACTCTGTGTTTGTTTTCTTTTCATCATGATGACTATGCTACTGCTCTGTTATGCTTATACCTGAGTACTTATTCCGTTACTAGTGTGTCGTTACTTAGGAATTTCTTCACCTAGAAATTCCTCAGTGATGAATTTGTAAAAATCGCCTATTCACCCCCCTCCCCCTCTAGTCGATATAACGCACTTTCAGTCCCAACAATCAAACTCATCACTTTAAACTTCTGGGGCAAATCAAATAGCTAAATCAAGTTGATGGGGTGGCCTCTGATCATCCTGTGATCTCCTGATTTGGGCAACAGGGTGTGCCTCAAAATGGTGTTCATGGTGGCCAGTCCTGACATCAGATAGTATATTGAGCCTAGCTTATATGTCTCCAAGGCCTTGTCAGGTATATCCGTGTACATGTTGACCATGGAGTTGTGGTCCTTCTTGCGCTGAACATGGACATCAGTATCTTTCTTAGCTTCTTCAGGGGCATTAATGAGCTTGGCCCACTCAGCAACGGAAGACTGGTATCTAGTACCTTCAGACATCCAAACAATCTTGCCATCAGGGTAGAAGTGAGCTATTGAATAGAACTGCATGATAAGCTCATCGTTCCACTTGGTCAATTTCTGACCCACAAAAGTATCAACTCCATTGAGTCTGAAACTCTCACGCACTCCTGGAAAATGATCTTCATTGGCATCAATGTATTTACAGTCCACCCACTTCATGTCACACACAATGGGCTTCTTATCTAGGAGCACAGGCTCATAGAAGTCCTGTTGTTCCTTAGTGTGAAACTTGTAGTCCACATCAGTTCTTCTTCTCACAGCATAGGGATCTGCTTGTCTCCACAATCTGAGACCTGCATCCTTTCTCCCCTTCATATTCTCAGCCACTGGATGATTGCCATCATGATCAGGATTTTTTGGCTTCAATTTTCTGAGCACTTGGGCTTCCTCTTATTCTTCTTCAATCTCAGGCACTGGGGCCTTGTTCTTTTCTACAGCGGGAATGTTTCTAGGTGCAGACTTGGAAGCTTGAGTTGGAGCTTTGGGGCAGTCTTAGGCTTTGAAGGAGCAGCCCCAGACTTGATGGCATCCCCCATCAGCTTCTGAGACTTGGCAGGAGGTGCATCTTTCTCTTCCTCCTCCTCTTCTGCAAAATCTCTCACCATAGATGGCTTTCCAATCACTCTGGTAATAGTTTTCCTGACCCTTTCCTTTCTTTTCTTTCCATCACCATCTTCTCTTATCTCAAGAGTAAACTCCATAGTTTCTTGTATTGATGCTCTAGCTTTTAACATTGGCACTCTTCTAGCAGGAGCTTTCTTCTTCATCCCTGGCTTGGTGTTAGCAGCAGCACCATATTCCTTCTTGAGCACTTTCTTCTTTGAGGTCACCTCCTCAACTTCATAATCCTCATCCTCTGAATATGAGGGTTTCTTCTTCCTCTACCTTGTTGTTGCCTTAGGCAGGTTGCTGGGAGTGCTTCTGCTCCCTTCATCATAGCCGTCAGAGGGACTAGTGCCCTCACTCATGTTGACTTGTTCCTCAGACTTGTTCTGGCTATCACTCTGACCTGACATGGCTGACACTACAAGCTGACCCTGTGAATAGTTGTTGATGAGGTGGAATGGATGAGCATCAAAACGTGTAGAGTTTTTGCAAAACAATTGAGTCAAAAACTTAGTTTTAGTTTTCTATATAAAGCATTTCGGAGCTACCGATTTGTAAACTCGGTGACACCGAAGCAACAATCTGTGTCTAAACTAGTGATCTCGATCAGATTGAGGCACAGTTCGGTGACACCAATATTGCTAGGGTTTCACAAAGTTCTGAACTTGGCCACACCGATTTGTGAGTTTAGATCAGACCAAAAATCACAAGTGCAATGCCCTAAGCCAAATCGGTGAGACCGATTTCTACAACTCGATCGGTCCGAGATGAGTTCGGCGGAAACCTAACCCTAAATTTTCAAATCAAATCTAGTCTAATGGATGTTTTCCCTAGATAGGATGATCTCAAACTTGTCAAGAACCATGGCATTGTCTCTGTGCTAAGAATCGGATTGAGAAAACACAAAGGGTCGAACTCATACCCTAACTTGGCGATGAGCTCGCTACAGCGGCAACGACGATGGAGATTTCTGTTGACCGCAGTGGAGACCAGCGGTGGGAGGTCGCTGGCGACGAGGAGACGATCCACAGACCTGAGTCGATAGAGCAGGATATGCGCGGGCGAAGGGTTTTTCGGAGGAATTTCCAAAATTAGGCCCGTGGGTATATATATCCCGACCCTTTCGGTGTGACCGAGTGGAATGACTCGGTGGCACCGAGATGCAGAATTGCAAGTGGTTATTGCAACTCGGTGTGACCGAATTGTTCAAATCGGTTGCACCGAGATTGAAAACCTAGATCAACTCAATGAACTTGGTTTGACCGAAAGGAATGAATCGGTCAGACTGAGAAGCATAGAGAGGTTTTGGAACTTTAAGTCTATGATGAAACGGTGCCTCTGAGTGCTCCTCACCCAGAGGGTTCAAGTATGACTTGATCAAACTTTGTGATGTAGAATGAATAGAGTTTGAGACGAGAAAAGCATAGATAGCTAGAGGGAATTCTTAGGCATTCTTGTCCATCCATTTGGCAAAAGAAAAGGAGCTGGGCAATCGAAACAATAAATGGATGTCCTGGAATGAGAAAAATATGCAATCAACATGCTCACACAATAAAATGGCAAATGAAATATGTGGCAAGGCATGCACAATCACTCTAGCATCTATCAAGCAATTGGCGATGACTAGGTCATCTATATATGAGTATATTGACTTAGGAGTCAAATGAGAACATTTGATCATAGGTCATACTCATCGTTTAAGCACAAGTGGGGTTACCACTTTTACATAAAGCTTTGTTGTGTTCACACCATTAGAGCTGCTTTAGCCCAATTCTTAGAGTAAAGCTCCCCATAGATGTGATAACCCCCCTAAGAGGGATGAACTAACCTTGGGTTTTGTCGATGATGACTTCATGTAGGTGTTGAAGATGCGGATGCTCATTGTTGATGTAGATCATTTGGAGCAATCCATTGGAGTGAGTTGCACTTTCAATACCTACATGGGTTAGTCCCACAAGGAACAAACAAGGACATCCATAGACATAGAGTGAAGCACACACAATATGGTGTTCATGAAAGCATTAGATTACCTTGTCCCTTGTCTTACCAACAAGAGGGTTTGTGACTCCTTGAACTATTGCAAGATGTGGAAGTTGTTTGCACTTGTCCTTGCCAAAATGAATATGAGTGAAGCATGTTGGCGGAGTCACCCTCAAGAACTCTCTAGTTCTTCTTCTTCTGGATACACATCATCTTGATGGGAATCCTTGGGGTTGTAGATGTACTTGATGAAGTAGAACTTGATGTAGACTTGGGAACCCACTTGACCAAGGCCTTTGGAGCATCTTCAAATGCATCAATCTCTTCTTGAATCTTGTAAACACCTTTCCCTATAATTCCCTTCAATAAGCTATTTTCTTGCTCAAGTGTAACTTGGCTAAGAGAATCATTAGTGGAATCAAGAGAACTACTAGAAGTAACAATATTGGATTTAGCATGACTATTGTTACTACTAGAAGAAGAATCTTTCTTACTCTTGTTGCTAGATTTTACTTGTGGCACGTAAGTAGACAAGAGTAAATGCTTGGCAATGTAAGAAGAACTTTTCTTCCGAAGATCATCATTGATGGCTTTTAAGAACCCATGTTCTTGCTCAAGATTGAGCTTCTCGAAGCGTAGCTTCTCATGAGTTTCTACAAGTTCTTGATGATCTTCTAAAGTAGTTTCATGAGGTAACTTAAGAGTGTTTAGTTCTTTAGTTAGATGCTCAATCTCCTTCTTATCATTGTCATTCGTTTCATCTTGATTATCATGATTAATAGCATTTTCATCATAGTATTCATCACTAGAGTTGTCAACAAGTAAATCATCATTACCTAGCAAATCATCTTCATCATATTGGAATCAACATACTCGGGGTGTGATACCTTGGGGCCTTTAGCCATGAAGCATCTTCCAATTCCTTAATTTGGTGACTCAAATATGTCATAGGAGTTGACACAAGTGCTAGACTGGCAACACCTTCATCTTGAGTATATTCGGAGTCGGAGTGATAACTTCTCTCAGAGTGGTGGTCGGAGTCGGAACCGGATACCCATTCACCAAAATGAGCTTGATGTCTTCATTTTGTGTAGATCCTTGATGACTTGTCATTCCTTTCCGAATCCTTGCTTCTTCGAGAGGTTCTTCATTCATAGCGATCATCTCTACTCCTTCTCTCTCTTGGAGGTGATTCTTCTCTTTTGCTTCTCCTTTTAGGTGAGTCTTCTCTTCTTTTGTAGGGAGTCATACACTCATTGGAGTAGTGTCTGGGTCTTCCACAATTGTAGCAATTTCGCTCACGACTAGAAGATCTTTTGTCATTGTAGTACCTTGACTTGGAACTCCTTTCCTTGCTTCTAGTCTTGTAGAACTTGTTGAAGTTCTTCACCATTAAGCTAAATTCTTCATTGAAGGCTTGTTTCTCACTTGATGATGTAGGAGCATCACATGAGGCTTTGTAAGCACCACTAGACTTGTTGTGAAGCTCTTCTTTATCCTTGAGTGACATCTCATGAGCAACAATTCTTCCAATGACTTTGGTTGGCTTGAGATCTTTGTAATTTGGCATCATTTGGATCAAAGTGCACACGGTATCATATTTTCCATCTAAGGCTCTTAGGATCTTCTTGATGAGGAATTTGTCGGTCATCTCTTCACTTCCTAAGCTGGCAATCTCATTTGTGATGAGAGCAAGCCTAGAGTACATTTCAGTGACACCTTCACCATCCTTCATTATCAAATTGTCAAGCTGACTTTGAAGCACATCCAACTTGGATTCCTTGACGAAGTCGGTACCTTCGTGAATATCAATAAAAGTATCCCAAATTTCCTTTGCATTCTTAATACGGATGATTTTGTTGAATTCTTTGGGGCACAATCCGTTAAAGAGGTTATGCAAGCTTGAGCATTGTATTGCAACATCTTCAGTTTTTCTGTGGTAGCTTCATGATTCGACTCTCTCCCATCGAAGAATTCACCTTGCAAACCAATACACACAATGACCCAAACGGCAGGGTTATATCCAAGAATATGCATTTTAATCTTATGTTTCCAACAAGCAAAAATTGTACCATCAAAGTAAGGACCCCTACGGTGGTAATTTCCCTTGCTAGATGCCATACTCTCCTAGGTTTGTGAAACCAAGGCTATGATCACCAAAGCTATGGAAATCAAGGCAAATGGAGACCAAATCTCTGATACCACTTGTAGGATCGAAGGTATGTCTAGAGGGAGTTATTAGACTACTTGACCAATTAAAAACCTAGCCTTTTCCCAATTTTAATTCTTGGCAGATTTTAGCAACTTAGCACTAGTCAAGCAATCAACCTACACATGCAATTCTAAGAGTATAGCAGCGGAATGTAAATCATTGCATATGAAGGTAAAGGGGAGGAGTTTGGAGGGAGCAAACGCAATGTAGACACAGAGTCTTTTGGCGTGGTTACGATAGGTGTTGCTATCGTACATCCACGTTGATGGAGACTTCAACCCACGAAGGGTAACGACTGTGCGAGTCCACGGAGGGCTCCACCCATGAAGGGTCCACGAAGAAGCAACCTTGTCTGTCCCACCATGGCTATCGCCCACGAAGGACTTGCCTCACTTGGGTAGATCTTCACGAAGTAGGCGATCTCCTTGCCCTTGCAAAATCCTTGGTTCAACTCCACAATCTTGACGGAGGCTCCCAAGTGACACCTAACCAATCTAGGGGACACCACTCTCCAAAAGGTAATAAATGGTGTGTTGATGATGAACTCCTTTCTCTTGTGCTTCAAATGATAGTCTCCCCAACACTCAACTCTCTCTCACAGAGTTGGCTATGGTGGAAAGATGATTTGAGTGGAAAGCAACTTTGGGAAGGCTAGAGATCAAGATTCTTGTGGTTGGATTGGAATGTCTTGGTCTCAACACATGAGTAGGTGGTTCTTTCTCAGAAAATGAATGCTGGAAGTGTAGGCACGTCTGATGGCTCTCCTCAGGAATGAAGAGTGGGTGGAGGGGTATATATAGCCTCCACACAAAATCTAACCGTTACGCACAGATTCCCAAACTCGGTGAGACCGAATAGTGAAACTTGGTCAGACCGATTCAGTTCAAAATGTGAATGTTAGGCTTTTCAGTGGGACTGGCATGATCAACTCGGTGGGACCGATGTGCTAGGGTTAGGGCATAACTTGATCTCGGTGAGACCGATCACATGAACTCGATGGGACCGATTTCAGTAATAGGCAAACAGAGAGTTGGTCAAGCAAACTCGATGGGACCGATCGCTCATTTCAGTGAGATCGAAACATTACGAAGGGAAACAAAGAGTTTTCATTGCAAACTCGGTGAGACCGATCGCTCATTTCGGTGAGACCGAAACGTTACAAAGGGAAACAGAGAGTTTGCAATCCCATCTCAGTGAGACCAAGATCCCTATGGTGAGATTAGGGTTTGTGGCAATGGCTATGTCAAATGAACTCGGTGGCGTCGGATAGATCAAATTGGTGGGGCCGAGTTTGACTTTAGGTTTAGGACATATGTGGATATGAGAAACTGGTTGAGGGGTTTTGGAGCATATCACAAAGCATTTTGAGCAAGTAAGCCATTAAGCAACACCTCATCCCCTTTTAATAGTATTGGCTCCTATGGACTCAATGTGATCTTGTATCACTTAAATGAAAATGTAGAGTCTTGAGCTTGTTGCCAATATGTGTCCTTAGCATTTTGAGGGGTCCACATCTCTAGTCCACGCCATGCCAATCATTGAACTTTCTGAAATGATAATCTTGAAAGAGTATTAATTTAATGAGCTATATGTTATTAAGAATTACCAAAACCACCCAGGGATTAGTTGCACTTTCACCCCCACCCGCTAATGTAGACGCTTTGAACGTCTGGCAGACATGGTCTGATGACTACTCTATAGTTCAGTGTGCCATTCTCTACGACTTAGAATTGGGACTTCAAAGACGTTTTGAACGTCATGGACCATATGAGATGTTCTAGGAGTTGAAGTTAATATTTCAATCAAATGCCCGAGTTGAAAGATATGAAGTCTCCAACAAGTTCTATAACTACAAGATGGAGGAGAACAATTCTGTACGTGAACACATACTCAGAATGTCTGTGTATCATAACCACTTGAATCAGCTGGTAGTTAATGTCCGGATGATAGTGTTATTGGCAGAGTTCTTCAATCAGTGCCACCAAGCTACAAAGGCTTCGTGATGAACTATAATATGCAAGGGATGGATAAGACAATTTCCGAGCTCTTCGCTATGCTCAAAGCTGCGGAGGTAGAAATCAAGAAAGAGCATCAAGTGTTGATGGTTAACAAGACCACTAGTTTCAAAAAAAAGGGCAAGGGAAATAAGGGGAACTTCAAGAAGAATGGCAAGCAAATTTTCACTCCCGGGAAGAAGCCCAAGTCTGGACCCAAGCCTAAAACCTTCTACTTCAAAGGGACTGGTCGCTGGAAGCGGAACTGCCCCAAGTATTTGGCGGATAAGAAGGATGGCAAAGTGAACAAAGGTATATTTGATATACATGTTATTGATGTGTACCTTACTAATCCTCGTAGTAGCGCCTGGGTATTTGATATCGGTGCTGTTGCTCATATTTGCAACTCCAAATAGGGGCTACGGATTAAACGAAGATTTGCTAAGGACAAGGTGACGATGCGCGCCGGGAATGGTTCCAAGGTCGATGTGATCGCCGTCGGCACGTTACCTCTACATCTACCTTCGGGATTAGTTTTAGACCTGAATAATTGTTATTTGGTGCCAGCGTTGAGAATGAACATTATATTTGGATCTTGTTTGATGCGAGACGGTTATTCATTTAAATCAGAGAATAATGGTTGTTCTATTTATATGAGTAATATCTTTTATGGTCATGCACCCTTGAAGAGTGGTCTATTTTTGTTGAATCACGATCATGGTGATACACATATTCATAATATTGATGCCAAAAGATGCATATATAGTAGATAATGATAGTGCAACATATTTGTGGCACTGCCGTTTAGGTCATATTGGTGTAAAGCGCATGAAGCAACTCCATGCAGATGGACTTCTAGAATTACTTAATTATGAATCATCTGATGCTTGCGAACCATGCCTCATGGGCAAGATGAGTAAGACTCCATTCTCGGGAACAATGGAGCAAGCCACTGACTTATTGGAAACAATACATACTGATGTATGCGGTCTAATGAGTGTTGAGGCTCGTGACGGGTATCACTATTTTCTGACATTCACAGATGATTTGAGCAGATATGGGTATATCTACTTAATGAAACACAAGTCTGAAATTTTTGAAAAGTTCAAAGAATTTTAGAGTGAAGTGGAGAATCATCGTAACAAGAAAATAAAGTTTCTACAATCTCATCACGGAGGCGAGTATTTGAGTTATGAGTTTGGCCTTCATTTAAAACAATGTGGAATAGTTTCACAACTCATGCCACCTAGAACACCACAGCATAATGGTGTGTCCGAACGTCGTAACCATACTTTATTGGATATGGTGCGATCTATGATGTCTCTTACCGATTTACAACTATCGTTTTGGGGTTATGCATTAGAGACAGTTGCATTCACTTTAAATAGGGCACCATCTAAATCCGTTGAGAAGACACCATATGAACTGTGGTTTGGCAAGAAACCTAAGCTGTCGTTTCTTAAAGTTTGGGGTTGTGATGCTTATGTGAAAAAGCTTTGGCTTGATAAGCTCGAACACAAATCGAAGAAGTGCATCTTCATAGGATACCCAAAAGAAACTGTTGGGTACACCTTCTATCATAGTTCCGAAGGCAAGATCTTTGTTGCTAAGAATGGATCCTTTCTACAGAAGGAGTTTCTCTCGAAAGAAGTGAGTGGGAGGAAAGTAGAACTTGATGAGGTAATTGTACCGTCTCTCGAATTGGAAAGTAGCTCATCACATAAAACCATTCCCGTGATGCCTACACAAACTAGTGAGGAGGCTAATCATAACGATCATGAAACTTCGGATCAAGTTACTACCAAACTTCATAGGTAAACCAGAGCACGTTCCGCACCAGAGTGGTACGGTAATCCTGTTCTGGAAGTCATGTTACTAGACCATGACGAACCTACGAACTATGAAAAGCGATGATGAGCCCAGATTCTGCGAAGTGGCTTGAGGCCATGAAATCTTAGATGGGATCCATGTATGAGAACAAAGTATGGACTTTGGTTGACTTGCCCGGTGATCGGCAAGCCATAGAGAATGAATGGACCTTCAAGAAGAAGACTGACGCTGATGGTAATGTTACTGTCTACAAAGCTTGACTTGTTGCAAAAGGTTTTCGACAAGTTCAAGGAGTTGACTACGATGAGACCTTCTCACCTGTAGTGATGCTTAAGTCTTTCCGAATCATGTTAGCAATTGCCGCATTTTATGATTATGAAATCTGGCAAATGGACGTCAAAACTGCATTCCTTAATGGTTTTCTTAAAGAAGAGTTGTATATGATGCAACCAGAAGGTTTTGTCGATCCTAAAGGTACTAACAAAGTGTGCAAGATCCAGCAATCCATTTATGGACTAGGCAAGCATCTCGGAGTTGGAGTATACGCTTTGATGAGGTGATCAAAGCATATGGTTTTATACAGACTTTTGGAGAAGCATGTATTTACAAGAAAGTGAGTAGGATCTCTATAGAATTTCTAATATTATATGGGGATGACATATTTGTTGATTGGAAATGATATAGAATCTTTGGATAGCATAAAAGGATACTTGAATAAGAGTTTTTCAATGAAAGACCTCGGTGAAGCTGCTTATATATTGGGCATCAAGATATATAGAGATAGATAAAGATGCTTAATTGGACTTTCACAAAGCACATACCTTGATAAAGTTTTGAAGAAGTTCAAAATGGATTAGTCAAAGAAAGGGTTCTTGCCTGTGTTACAAGGTATGAAGTTGAGTCAAACTCAATGCCTGACCATTGCAGAAGATAGAGAGAAAATGAAAGTCATCCCCTATGCCTCAGTCATAGGTTCTATCATGTATGCAATGTTGTGTACCAGAACTGATGTGTGCCTTGCTATAAGTCTAGCAGGGAGGTACCAAAGTAATCGAGGAGTGGATCACAGGACAACAGTCAAGAACACCCTGAAGTACCTGAAAAGGACTAAGGATATGTTTCTCATTTATGGAGGTGACAAAGAGTTTGTCATAAATGGTTACTTCGATGCTAGCTTTGACACTGATTCGGATGACTCTAAGTCACAAACCGAATATGTATTTATATTGAATGGTGGAGCTGTCAGTTGGTGCAGTTCCAAGCAAAGCATCGTGGCCGGATCTACGTGAGAAGCGGAGTACATATCTGCTTCGGAAGCAGCGAATGAAGGAGTCTGGATGAAGGAGTTCATATCCGATATAGGTGTAATACCTAGTGCATCGGTCCAATGAAAATCTTTTGTGACAATACTAGAGCAATTGCCTTGGCGAAGGAATCCAGATTTCACAAGAGAACCAAATACATCAAGAGACGCTTCAACTCCATCCGTGATAAAGTCAAGGAGGGAGACATAGAGATTTGCAAAATACATATGGATCTGAATGTTGCAGACCCGTTGACTAAGCCTCTTCCACGAGCAAAACATGATCAGCAGCAAGACTCCATGGGTGTTAGAATCATTACAATGTAATCTAGATTATTGACTCTAATGCAAGTGGGAGACTGAAGGAAATATGCCCTAGAGGCAATACTAAAGTTTTTATTTTATATTTCCTTATATCATGATAAATTTTTATTATTCATGCTAGAATTGTATTAACCGGAAACTTGATACATGTGTGGATACATAGACAAAACACAGTGTCCCTAGTATACCTCTACTAGACTAGCTCATTAATCAAAGATGGTTAAGTCTCCTAACCATAGACATGTGTTGTCATTTGATGAACGGGATCACATCATTAGGAGAATGATGTGATGGACAAGACCCATTCGTTAGCTTAGCATAATGATTGTTAAGTTTTATTGCTATTGCTTTCTTCATGACTTATACATATTCCTTTGACTATGAGATTATGCAACTCCCAAATACTGGAGGAATACCTTGTGTGCTATCAAACGTCACAACATAACTAAGTGATTATAAAGATGCTCTACAGGTATCTTCGAAGGTATTTTTTTGGTTGGCATAGATCGAGATTAGGATTTGTCACTCCGAGTATCGGAGAGGTATCTCTGGGCCCTCTCGGTAATGCACATCATGATAAGCCTTGCAAGCAATGTGACTAATGAGTTAGTTGCGGGATGATGCATTACGAAACGAGTAAAGAGACTTGTCGGTAAGAGATTGAACTAGGTATGAAAGATACCGACGATCGAATCTCGGGAAAGTAACATACCGATGACAAAGGGAATAACGTGTGTTGTCATAACAGTTCGACCGATAAAGATCTTTGTAGAATATGTGGGAACCGATATGAGCATCCAGGTTCCGCTATTCGTTATTGACCGGAGAGAAGTCTTGGTCATGTCTACATAGTTCTTGATAGATGCGAGGGTGTCCCGATCTTTCAGTGAGATGATAACTATCGATTTGGTGGAGAGGACTTTGACGATCTGACTACAAACGTGCACCACGTCGCGCCTTAGCAATCGCTAAACCAACTCCGAGAGGTTATTGACCACGCCGGAGCACGATCAAGCTGACCACGAAGGTCTATTCCTGCAAGCAATCGAAGAACAAGCAAGAATATGATTAAGCAATCTGAATATTGGAATATGGATGAAGTATTGATAGAAGTGGGGTTTCATAAGCGGTCTTGGGATGGTCGTTGGGCACAAACAAAGTACACAAAGTTGCAGTGATGGCTAACTTTTAACTAAATAAAACCCACTCTAAATGACGCCTTAAGGGCTATATTTATAGGGAAAAGAGAGGGGATTTCGTCCACCCTAGGCAAGGTGGGACTAAAACACCTCCTAAGTTGTTTCCCCTACAATATGGACTCTAAAAATAGATTACATGGGCCTGACCCAAAATAAGGTGGCGCAACACCAATAATAAGCTATGGACAAAATTTATGAAAGGCCATCTTGTATGTTTCGTCCATCTTCTTGTATGTCATCATGGTGGCTTCAAAGTCCAGAAATCTCCACTTGAACCTTCGTTCTTGTTCTCTTAGCACACACCTTCATCTCCATGCTTGACGATGCTCCAATGTTCATCCTTCTTGTCCGTGCTAGTGAAAGTGCAACTATCCCTAGGTGGTTTTGGTAATTCATAACAACATATAGCTCATTGAGCTAATGCTATTCCAAGACTATTATTTCAGGAAAGCTCAATGAATGGCATGGCATGGGTGATGAAAGTGGATCCCTCAAAATACTAATGACAAAGGATTGGCTCAAGCTCAAAAGCTCAAGACTCTTCATTTTACATTTTAGTGATCCAAGATCACATTGAGTCTATAAGAAAAGTCAATACTATCAAGGAGGGATGAGGTGTTGCTTAATGAACCTCTTGCTTCATGTGCTTGGTGATATGCTCCAAAAACCCTCAACTACTTTCTCACATCCACAAATGACCTAAACCTAAAGACAAAATCAGTCTCACCGATTCTTTCTATCCGGCGCCACCGAGTTCTAATGTCATAGCCACTGCCACAAACCCTAGGCAAATCGGTCCTACCGATAGGGATCTCGGTCTCACCAAGATGGGATTGTAATCTCTCTGTTTCCCTTCGTAACGTTTCGGTCTAACCGAAGTGAGCGATCGGTCCCACCGAGATTGCAATGTAAACTCTCTGTTTCCCTTCTGTAACATTTCGGTCTCACTGAAAAGAGCAAATCGGTCCCACCGAGTTTACCTGACCAACTCTCTAGAAAGCTTATTACCAAAATCGGTCTCACCGAGTTTGTGTGATCGGTCTTACCGAGATTACGTTATGCCCTAACCCTAACCGAATCGGTCCTACCGAGTTGCATGTCAGTCCCACCGAAAATCCTAACGGTCACTAGGTTTACTAAATCGGTCTGACCGAGTCTGTTGAATCGGTCCCACCGAGTTTGGTAAATTGTGTGTAACGGTTAGATTTTGTGTGGAGGCTATATATACCCCTCCACCTCCTCTTCATTCGTGGAGAGAGCCATCAGAACAAACCTACACTTCCAACTTACCATTTCTGAGAGAGAACTACCTACTCATGTGTTGAGGCCAAGATATTCCATTCCTACCATATGAATCTTGATCTCTAGCCTTCCCCAAGTTGCTTTCCACTCAAATCTTCTTTCCACCAGATCCAAATCCTATGAGAGAGAGTTGAGTGTTGGGGAGACTATCATTTGAAGCACAAGAGCAAGGAGTTCATCATCAACGCACCATTTGTTACTTCTTGGAGAGTGGTGTCTCCTAGATTGGCTAGGTGTCACTTGGGAGCCTCCGACAAGATTGTGGAGTTGAACCAAGGAGTTTGTAAGGGCAAGGAGATCGCCTACTTCGTGAAGATCTACCGCTAGTGAGGCAAGTCCTTCGTGGGCGACGGCCATGGTGGGATAGACAAGGTTGCTTCTTCGTGGACCCTTCATGGGTGGAGCCCTCCGTGGACTCGCGCAACCGTTACCCTTCGTGGGTTGAAGTCTCCATCAACGTGGATGTACGATAGCACCACCTATCGGAACCATGCCAAAAACATCCGTGTCTCCAATTGCGTTTGAATCCTCCAAACCCTTCCCTTTACTTTCTTGCAAGTTGCATGCTTTAATTTCCGCTGCCTATATACTCTTTGCATGCTTGCTTGACTTGTGTGATGATTGCTTGACTTGTCCTAAGATAGCTAAAATCTGCCAAACTCTAAAATTGGGAAAAGGTTAAGTTTT
>NC_057810.1:425218690-425256835 GCF_018294505.1 Triticum aestivum
AAGTTAGGCAGCATCATATTCTCATGAACACTAGAAACATTACCAAGAAATGGAAGTACCTGATAATTTAATTGGCGTATGCGAGCTCTAGCAATTGTTCCAAGATGTAAAACAGCAGGGGATATGAGTTTAACTGTGGTAGCTATGTCCTCATCAGTTCTCGAACCCGTAGGGTCCGCACGCTTAACATTCGATGATGATTTGTATTATATGAGTTATGTGATTTTGTGACCGAATGTTGTTCGGAGTCCCGGATCAGATCACGGACATGACGAGGAGTCTCGAAATGGTAGAGAGGTAAAGATTGATATATTGGAAGGCAGTATTCGGATAGCTGAAGTGTCTCGGAATGTATCGGGTACATATCGGAGTACCGGGGGGTTACTGGACCCCCCCGGGGGAAGATATGGGCCATAGGAGGGACGAACACCAGCCCACAAAGGGGCGGAGCGCCCCCACCAGGGAGGAGTTCGAATTGGACAAGGGGAGGGGGCGGTGCCCCCCTTTCCTTCTCCCCCTCTCTCTCCCTTCCCCTCTCCCCCTCCGGTAAAAGGAAGGGGGTGGGGCTGAATCCTACTAGGACCCAAGTAGGACTCCTCCTACTTGGGGCGCGCCTAGGGCCGGCCTCCTCTCCCTCCCTCCTTTATATATGGGGGGCGCCCCTCGAACACACATCAATTGTTCCAAGCCGTGTGCGGCGCCCCCTCCATAGTTTACGCCACCTGTCATATTCACGTAGTGCTTAGGCGAAGCCCTGCATGGATCACTTCACCATCACCGTCACCACACCGTCCTACTAATGGAACTCTCCCTCGACACTTTGCTGGATCAAGAGTTTGAGGGACGTCATTGATCTGAACGTGTCTAGAACTCAGAGGTGTCGTACGTTAGATGCTTGATCGGTTGGATCGAGAAGACGTTCGACTACACCAACCGCGTTAAGCAAACGCTTCTGCTTTCGGTCTACAAGGGTACATGGACAAACTCTCCCCTTCTCGTTGCCATGCATCTCCTAGATAGATCTTGCGTGAGCGTAGGATTTTTTTTTGAAACTACACGTTACGTTCCCCAACAGGAATGTGCTCTGTTCAACCTACGAGGTCTAGTAGTAACTTGATTTCAAGTTTCATGATCATCATTAGCTTCCTCTCTAGTTGGTGTAGGCATCACAGGAACGAATTTCACTAATGTGCTACTTTCCAATTTGAGAGAAGGTACAATTACCTCATCAAGTTCTACTTTCCTCCCACTCACTTCTTTCGAGAGAAACTCCTTCTCTAGAAAGGTTCCATTCTCAGCAACAAAGATCTTGCCTTAGGATATGTGGTAGAAGGTGTGCCCAATTGTTTCCTTAGGGTATCCTATGAAGACGCACTTCTTCAATTTGGGTTCGAGCTTATCTGGCTAAAGCTTTTTCACATACGCATCGCAACCCCAAACTTTAAGAAACGATAGCTCACCATATCTAAAACAGTATGGTTACAACGTTCGGACACACCATTACGCTATGGTGTTCCAGGTGGCGTGAGTTGTGAAACTATTCCACATTGTTTTAAATGAAGGCCAAACTCGTAACTCAAATATTCGCCTCCGTGATCAGATCGTAGAAACTCTATTTTCTTGTTACTATGATTCTCCACTTTACTCTGAAATTCTTTGAACTTTTCAAATGTTTCAGACTTGTGTTTCATTAAGTAGATATACCCGTGTCTGCTCAAATCATTTGTGAATGCAAGAAAATAATGATACCCGCCGCGAGCCTCAACATTCATCGGACCGCATACATCAGTATGTATTATTTCCAATAAGTAATTATCTTGCTCCATTGTTCCGGAGAACAAAGTTTTAGTCATCTTGCCCATGAGGCATGGTTCGCAAGTATCAAATGATTCATAATCAAGTGATTCTAAAAATCCATTCGCATGGAGTTTTTTCATGTGCTTTACATCAATATGACCTAAACGGCAGTGCCACAAATATGTTGCACTATCATTATCAACTTTTCATCGTTTGGCATCAATATTATGAATATGTGTATCACTACGACCGAGATTCAATAAACCATTTACACTAAGTGTATGACCATAGAAGGTTTTATTCATGTAAACAGAACAACAATTATTCTCCGACTTAAATGAATAACCATATCACAATAAACATGATCCAATCATATTGATGCTCAACACAAACACCAAATAACATTTATTTAGGTCCAACACTAATCTCGAAGGTAGAGGGAGTGTGCGACGGTGATCTTACCAACCTTGGAATCACTTCCAACACACATCGTCACCTCGCCTTTAACTAGTATCTCTTCATTTTGCAAATCCTGTTTCGAGTTACTAATCTTAGCAACTGAACCGATATCAAATACCATGGGGTTACTATGAACACTAGTAAAGTACGCATCAATAACATGTATATCAAATATACCTTTGTTCACTTTGCCATCCTTCTTATCCGCCAAGTATTTGGGGTAGTTTCGCTTCTAGTGACCATTCCCTTTGCAGTAGAAGCACTCAGTTTCAGGCTTAGGTCTAGCTTTGGGCTTCTTCACGGGAGTGGCACCTTGCTTGTCATTCTTCTTGGAGTTCCCTTTCTTTTCCTATGCCTTTTTTCTTGAAACTAGTGGTCTTGTTAACCATCAACACTTGATGCTTTTTCTTGATTTCTACCTTCGTCGATTTCAGCATCGCGAAGAGCTCGGGAATCTTTTCCATTATCCCTTGCACACTATAGTTCATCACGAAGTTCTAGTAGCTTGGTGATGGTGACTAGAGAACTTTGTCAATCACTATCTTATCTGGAAGATTAACTCCCACTTGATTCAAGTGATTGTAGTACCCAGACATTCTGAGCATATGCTCACTAGCTGAGCTATTCTCCTCCATCTTGTAGGTAAAGTACTTGTCAAAGGTCTCATACCTCTCGACACGGGCATGAGTGTGAAATAGCAAATTCAGCTCTTGGAACATCTCATATGCTCTGTGATGTTCAAAACTTTGTTGAAGTCCCGGTTCTAAGCCGTAAAGCATGGTGCACTAAACTATCAAGTAGTCATCATATCGAGCTTGCAAAACGTTCATAATGTCTGTATCTGCTCCTGCAACAGGTTTCTCACCTAGCGGTGCATCAAAGGACATAATTCTTCTATGCAGCAATGAGGATAATCCTCAGATCACAGACCAAGTCTGCATCATTGCTACTATCATCTTTCAACTTTTCTCTAAGAACATATCAAAAATATATAGGAGCTTCCACGAAAGTGGAAGCGCAAGACGATGGCCGTGTTGGGCGTCACCAAAATATATAGGAGCTATATCGCGAGCTACTGATCTACAACATAGATATACAAGTACTATCAGGACTAAGTTCATGATAAATTAAGTTCAATTAATCAAATTACTTAATAACTCCCACTTAGATAGACATCCCTCAAGTCATCTAAATGATACATGATCCAAATCAACTAAACCATGTCTGATCATCACGTGAGATGGAGTAGTCATCAATGGTGAACATCTCTATGTTGATCATATCTACTATATGATTCACGTTCGACCTTTCGGTCTCCAGTGTTCCAAGGCCATGTCTGTACATGTCAGGCTCGTTAAGTTTAACCCGAGTATTCCACATGTGCAAAACTGTCTTGCACCCATTGTATGTGAACATAGACTCTATCACACCCGATCATCATGTGGTGTCTCGAAATGAAGAACTATAGCAATTGTACGGTGCTCAGGGAGAACACTTATACCTTGAAATTTAGTTAAGGGACCATCTTATAATGCTACCCCGTACTAAGCAAAATAATATGCATAAAAGATAAACATCACATGCAATCAAAATATGTGACATGATATGGCCATCATCATCTTGTGCCTTTGATCTCCATCTCGAAAGCACCGTCATGATCTCCATTGTCACCGGCTTGACACCTTGATCTCCATCGTAGCGTCATGGTCGTCTCGCCAACTATTGCTTCTACAACTATCGCAAACGCATAGTGATAAAGCAAAGCAATTTACATGGCGTTTGCATTTCATACAATAAAGAGACAACCATAAGGCTCCTGCCGGTTGCCAGTAACTTTTACAGAACATGGTCATCTCATACAATAACGATCACATCATGTCTTGACCATATCGCATCACAACATGCCCTGCAAAAACAAGTTAGACGTCCTCTACTTTGTTGTTGCAAGTTTTACGTGGCTCCTACGGGCTTCTAGTAAGAACTGTTCTTACGTAACCATCAAAACCACAATGGTAATTTATCAAGTTTGTTGTTTTAACCTTCAACAAGGACCGACCGCAGTCAAATTTGATTCAACTGAAGTTGGAAAAATAGACACCCGCCAGCCACCTTTATGCAAAACTAGTTGCATGTCTGTCGGTGGAACCAGTCTCATGAACGTGGCCATGTAAGGTTGGTCTGGGCCTCTTCATCCAACAATACCGCCGAATTAAAATAAGACATTGGTGGTAAGCAGTATGACGACCACCACCCACAACTCTTTGTGTTCTACTCGTGCATATCATCTACGCATAGACCTGGCTCGGATGCCATTGTTGGGAAATGTAGCATGCAATTTCAAAAAATTCCTACCCTCACGCAAGATCTATCTAGGAGATGCATAGCAATGAGAGGGGGAGAGTGTGTCCATGTACCCTCGTAGACCGAAAGCGGAGACGTACGACACCTCCGAGTTCTGCACACGTTCAGCTCAATGATGTCCCTCGAACTCTTGATCCAGTGATGTCTACTACGCAACTTTATTCTTGTAGACACGTGTTGGGCCTCCAAGCGCAGAATTTTGTAGGACAATAGCAATTTTCCCTCAAGTGAATGACCTAAGGTTTATCAATCCGTGGGAGGCGTAGGATGGAGATGGTCTCTCTCAAACAACCCTGCAACCAAATAATAAAAAGTCTCTTGTGTCCCCAACACACCAAATACAATTGCAATTTGTATAGGTGCACTAGTTCGGTGAAGAGATAGTGATACAAGTGTAATATGGATAATAGATATTGATTTTTGTAATAAGAACAATAAAAAACAGCAAGGTAGCAATTGATACAACGGAGCGCAAACGATATTGCAATGCTTGAAAATGAGGCCTAGGGTCCGTAATTTCGCTAGTGCAATCTCTCAACAATGCCAATATAATTGGATCATATAACCACCCCTCACGTGCAATGAAGAATCACTCCGAAGTTCTTATCGAGCGGAGAACATAAGAAAAAATTGTTTGTAGGGTACGAAACCACCTCAAAGCTATTCTTCCGATCAATCTATCCTAGAGTTTGTACTAAAATAACATCAAGCTATTCTTTTCGATCGATCTAACCAAGAGTTCGTACTAAAATAACACCAAAGCAATTTCAGATTCATAATACTCAATCCACACAAAGAACCTCAAAGAGTGCCCCAAGATTTCTATCGGAGAAACAAAGACAAGAACGTGCATCAAGCCCTATGCATGGATTACCCCAATGTCACCTCGGGAATCCGTGATTTGAGTGCCAAAACACATATCAAGTGAATCAATATGATACCCATTGTCACCAAGAGTATTCATATGCAAGACATATATCAAGTGCTCTCAAATCCATAAAAGTATTCAATCCGATAAAACGAAATCTCAAAGGGAAAACTCCATTCACATCAAGATAGAGAGGGGAAAACACCATATGATCCGACTATATTAACAAAGCCCGCGATACATCAAGATCGTGACATCAAGAACATGAGAGAGAGGGATTAAACACATAGCTACTGGTACAAACCCTCAACCCCGAGGGTGGACTACTCCCTCCTCATCGTGGTGGCCGCCAGGATGATGAAGATGGCCACCGGTGATGATTTCCCCCTCCGGTGGAGTGTCGAAATGAGGTATAGATTGGTTTCTCGTGGCTACAGAGGCTTGCGGCGGCAGAACTTCCGATCTAGGGTTACCCCGAGTTTTTTTTGAATATTTGACGATTTATAGGGTGAAGAGGGGGTGTGGGAGGCCACCGAGGTGGGCACAACCCACCTGGGCGCGCATGAGCCCCCAGGCGCGCCTTGGTGGGTTGTGCCCCCCTTGGGGCACCCCCCGGGTGTTGATCTGGCCCACTGGATGTCTTCTGGTCCATAAAAAATCCACAAAAGGTTTCACGGTATTTGGACTCGTTTGATATTTATTTCCTACGATGTAAAAAACAAGAAAAAAACAGCAACTGGCACTGGGCACTGGGTCAATAGGTTAGTCCCAAAAAATGATATAAAGTTGCTATAAAATGATTGTAAAACATCCAAGAATGATAATAAAACAACATGAATACTTCATAAATTATAGATACGTTGGAGACATATCAGCATCCCCAAGCTTAATTCCTACTCGTCCTCGAGTAGGTAAATGATAAAAGAAATAATTTATGAAGTGTGAATGCTAACAAAGTGCATAAGTTTGATCAATGATAACTTTAATCACTTTTCCTAGCATCATAACAGCAATTCTTTCTTATAAAACTTCTCATGTTAAAGTAGCAACCAATTCACATGTTAAGGTTCAAACAATGAATTCTCTTGAAACTCAACAACCTATGTTCTTAGTCACCAAACAATTGCAATTCAACTTATTCAACAGAGTCTAAGTAAGAGCTCCACATACTCTACCATCATATAGTCTTCTATGATTGCTAACCTCACCGCATACACACGAGCAAAATGTTTCAACCGAACACATAGAAAGATAGGGGCTTATAATTTCGCCTCCCAACGTATTCATCTCAAGGGTGATGTCAACAATAATAACTCATGCTACCCATATCCAACTGCACATATGTGCCTAGATCTTTCCTCACCACATGATGCTTGCCAAAAGAGAAAAATAAAAAGGAATAGAGAGAAAAACTTTGACTCTTGCATGAAAGTAAATACATAAAAGTAAAAGATAGGCCCTTTGCAGAGGGAAGCTGAGGTTGCCATGCGCTTTTTGTTTGTATGCTCAATCCCTTAGTGCAAAAGAACATCACATTATATTGCCCCTTATGATTGCAACCTTTATTATGTAGTCTGTCGCTTTTATTCTTTGCCATCACAAGTTCGTACAACGCTCAATTTTCTCTTACACTAAATGACTAACACTTTTAGAAGCAATTTTTATTGCCTTATTGCACCGATGATAACTTACTTGAAGGATCTTACTCAATCCTTAGGTAGGTATGGTGGACTCTAGAAAATAAGATTTGGGTTTAAGGGTTTTTGGATGCACAAGTAGTATCTCTACTTGGTGCGGAATTTTTGGCTAGCAAAGATGGGGGGCAAGCACCACCTGTTGAAGGATCTATGACAATATAACTCCTATGTGAATATGAACAAACATAAATCATTACGTTGTCTTCCTTGTCCAACGTCAACAATTTTGGCATATAATATTTTGATGGGGGCTCACAATCACAAAAGATTTCCAAGATAGTGTATTTGCATGTGAAAGTTCTCTTCCTTCTACTAATCATTCATGAATTGCTTGTATGACCAATATTGTGATTGTCAAGCTTCAAAAGATTTCACTTTCTAAACCCAATGTGAAGCTACTACTAGGCATGATATGAACGTATAATTTCAACTTCATGATATTCCATTCATTCAACAATTTTCTCATAGGATATAAGTGAAGCACAAGAGTAAATGACAAACCACTCCAAAAAGATATAAGTGAAAATCATGCGAGTAGTTAAGTAATTGGGTAGCTATTTGAGGACTCTCTCTTATTTAAAAACTTTCAGAACTAAGTAGTTTATTAAAACAGCAAGCAAAACAAAACAAAATGACATTCCAAGAATAGCACAACTTATGTGAAGAAGCAAAAACTTAGGCTCAACTGATACTAACCGATAATTCTTCATGAAGAAAGGTGGGATGCCTACCGGGGCATCCCCAAGCTTAGATGCTTGAGACTTCTTGAAATATTATATTGGGATGCCTTGGTCATCCTCAAGCTTGAGCTTTTGTGTCTCCTTAATTCCTCTCATATCATGGTTTACCTAATACTGAAAACTTCATCCACACAAAACTCAACAAGAACTCGTGAGTTACATTAGTATAAATCAATGCAAAACCTTATGATTCTCTACTGTAGCAAATCACCAAAATTATTATTCAACATTACATACTAGCCTCTGCATATTTAATACTCCTATCCTCAAATAGATTCATTAAACAAGCAAATATATGCAAACAATGCAAACATAACAACAATCTACCAAAACAGTATAGTCTGTAAAGAATGCAAGAGTATCAATAGTTATTTAAATCCAAAAATTATGAAAAATTACCACACTGTAGAAAATTTATCAGATCTTATTGTGCAAAAAGTTTCAACACTTTATCACATTCTAACTTTTCTCGGGAATTTTTGCAACATTGATAAACTTTCTGTTTTAAAACAACAACATGTAAACTTACAAAATAAGCATGGCAAAGGCTATACTTGACACTTCTATTGAATAAAATATGCATAACATTATTTTGAATAACAGAAAGAAAATCAAAACAAAATAAAATGACACTCCAAGCAAAACTCATATCATGCGACGAATGAAAATGTAGCTCCAAGTGAGGTTACCGATAATGTTGGAGACGAAAGAGGGGATGCCTTCCGGGGCATCCCCAAGCTTAGTTGCTTGGATCTTCTTTGAATATTACCTTGGGGTGCCTTGGGCATCCCCAAGCTTAGGGTCTTGTCACTCCTTATTCTCCTCATTTCAACATCTCACCCAAAACATGAAAACTTAAATCACACAAAACTTAACGGAACTTCGTGAGATAGGTTAGTATGATAAAGAGCAAACCATTTCACTTTGGTACTATCAAAGACAAGATTCATAATTGTTTCCATAAAATACCTACTGTAGCATATCATTTCCACAATTTATATTGAGCAATATAAGCCATAGAAACTAGGAAACAAGCAAACTATGCATTGAAAACAGAATCTGTCAAAAACAGAACAGTCTGAAGTAATCTGTACTCCAAGCATACTTATGCTACTCCAAAAATTCTGAAAAATTAGGAAAACATAGGTAATTTGTATATATATCACTTGTAAAAATTTCAGATCAAAAGAACGTTCCAGTGAATTTTGAAAATTCCCGAAATAATCGCAAAAGTTCCTGTTTTTGCACAGATTTAAGTCAACTATCATCCACACTATCCCAAAGGCTTTACTTGGCACTTTATTGAAACGAAAGCAATAAAACATGATTACTACAGTAGCTTAATCATGTGAACACACACAAACAGTAGGTAAAAGTGTTGGGTTGTCTCCCAACAAGCGCTTTTCTTTAATGCCTTTTAAGCTAGGCGTGAGGATTTCAATGATGATCACACAAAAGATAAGAATTGAAACACAAAGAGAGCATCGTGAAGCATATGGAAAGCACATTTAAGTCTAACCCACTTCCTATGAATAGGGATTTTATGAGCAAATAAATTATGGGAGCAAAAATCAACTAGCATAGGAAGGTAAAACAAGCATGACATCAAAACTTTCAACATAAAGAGAGGAAACTTGATATTATTGCAATTCCTACAAGCATAAGTTCCTCCCTCATAATAATTTTTTAGTAGAATCATGAATGAATTCAACAATATAGCTATCACATAAATCATTCTTTTCATGATGCATGAGCATAATTTTTTTTACTCTCCACATAAGCAAATTTATTCTCATGAATAGTAGTGGGAGCAAAATCAACAAAATAACTATCATGTGATTGAAAAATTAAAATCATGATGACAAGTTTCATGGTTATCATTATTCAATATAGCATACATGTCACCACCATGATCATCATAGATAGCAACTTTGTTATCGTAATCAATTGAAACCTCTTCCAAAATAGTGGATTCATCATTAAATAAAGCCATGACCTCTCCAAATCCACTTTCATAATTATTAGAATAAGATTCAACACCCTCTAAAATAGTGGGATCATCATTACCTAGAGTTGACACTCTTCCAAACCCACTTTCATCAACATAATCATCATAAATAGGAGGCATGCAATCACCATAACATATTTGCACATCAAATCTTGGGGGACTAAAAATATCATCTTCATCGGACATAGCATCCCCAAGATTAAGGCTTCACATATCATTAGCATCATTGATATTCAAAGAATTCATACTAGAAACATTCATGGATTCTATGCCAAACATTTTATAGCATTCTTCTTCTAACAATTGAGCACAATTTTTCTTTCCATCATTTTCATGAAAGACATTATAAAGATGAATAATATGAGACCACCTCAATTCCATTTTTTTGTAGTTTTATTTTATAAACCAAACTAGTGATAAAACAAGAAACTAAAAGATTCAATTGCAAGATCTAAAGATATACCTTCATGCACTCACCTCCCAGGCAACAGCGCCAGAAAAGAGCTTCGTTGACGGGATGTGAGTGCCGCTTACCTAACCTCCCCGACAACGGCGTTAGAAAAGGGCTGGATGTCTACTATGAAACTTTATTCTTGTAGACACGTGTTGGGCCTCCAAGCGCAGTGTTTTGTAGGATAGTAGCAATTTTCCCTCAAGTGAATGACCTAAGGTTTATCAATCCATCGGAGGCGTAGGATGAAGATGGTCTCTCTCAAACAACCCTGCAACCAAATAATAAAAAGTCTCTTGTGTCCCCAACACACCAAAAACAATTGTAATTTGTATAGGTGCACTAGTTTGACGAAGAGATGGTGATACAAGTGTAATATGAATACTAGATATTGATTTTTGTAATAAGAACAATAAAAAATAGCAAGGTAGCATTGATACAATGGAACACAAACGGTATCGCAATGCTTGAAAATGAGGCCTAGGGTCCGTAATTTCGCTAGTGCAATCTCTCAACAATGCTAATATAATTGGATCATATAACCATCCCTCACATGCGATGAAGAGTCACTCCAAAGTTCTTATCTAGTGGA
Organism: Triticum aestivum; assembly: GCF_018294505.1. Classification (NCBI taxonomy): domain Eukaryota; kingdom Viridiplantae; phylum Streptophyta; class Magnoliopsida; order Poales; family Poaceae; genus Triticum; species Triticum aestivum. Next base: position 425,229,664 of record NC_057810.1, read on the forward strand.
GAACATAAGAAGAAATTGTGTGTAGGGTACGAAACCACCTCAAAGCTATTCTTTCCGATCAATCTATCCTAGAGTTCGTACTAAAATAACATCAAGCTATTATTTCTGATCGATCTAACCAAGAGTTCGTACTAAAATAACACCAAAGCAAATTTAGATTCATAATACTCAATCCACACAAAGAACCTAAAAGAGTGCCCCTAGATTTCTACCAAAGAAACAAAGACGAGAATGTGCATCAACCCCTATGCATAGATTACCCCAATGTCACCTTGGGAATCCATGAATTGAGTGCTAAAACACATATCAAGTGAATCAATATGATACCCCATTGTCACCACGAGTATTCATATGCAAGACACATATCAAGTGCTCTCAAATCCATAAAAGTATTCAATCCGATAAAACGAAATATCAAAGGGAAAACTAAATTCACAACAAGATAGAGAGGGGAAAACACCATATGATCCGACTATATTAACAAAGCCCATGATACATCAAGATCGTGACATATCAAGAACACGAAAGAGAGAGAGAAAGAGAGAGAGAGAGAGAGAGAGAGAGAGAGAGAGAGAGAGAGAGATTAAACACATAGCTACTAGTACAAACCCTCAGCCCCAAGGGTGGACTACTCCCTCCTCATCGTGGTGGCCACCGAGATGATGAAGAGGGCCACCAGTGATGATTTCCCCCTCCGGTGGAGTGCCGAACGAGGTCTAGATTGGTTTCCTGTGGCTACAGAGGCTTGCGGCGGCGGAACTTCCAATCTAGGATTACCCCAAGGGTTTTTGGAATATTTGACGATTTATAGGGCGAAAAGGGGGTGTCGGAGGCCACCGAGGTGCGCACAACCCACCTGGGCGCGCCTGGGCCCCCAAGCGCGTCCTGGTGGGTTGTGCCCCCCTCGGGGTACCCCCTAGGTGCTCCTCTGGCCCATTGGGTGTCTTCTGGTCCATAAAAATCCACAAAAAGTTTTGTGGTGTTTGGACTTCGTTTGATATTGATTTCCTGTGATGTAAAAAACAAGCAAAAACAGTAACTGGCACTGGGCACTGGGTCAATAGGTTAGTCCACAAAAAATGATATAAAGTTGCTATAAAATGATTGTAAAACATCCAAGAATGATAATAAAACAACATGAATACTTCATAAATGATAGATACGTTGAAGACATATCATCCAACAAAGTGTCGAGGGAGAGTTCCATCAGCACTACTGTGATGGTGAAGGGATTCGCGCAGGGCTTCGCCTAAGCACTACGAAGATATGACCGGAGGTGTAATTTGTGGAGGGAGGTGCCGCACACGGCTAACAGATGTTGTTGTGTGTTCTAGGCGCCTCCCCCCCCCCTCATATATATATATATAGGTGGGAGGGAGAAGGAGCAGCCAAGGGGGTGCCCCAAGATGGAGGAATCCTACTTGGGGGCCTCCTCCAATTCGGCCCCCCTTCCTTATTAACAGGAGGGAAAGGAAAGAAAGAGGGGGAGGGAAGGAAGGGGAGGCCGAATCCTCCCTTTCCTTCTCCCTTCTCCTCTTTCCTTCTCCTCCTATTTCGGCCTATATGGGGGCGCACCAGCCCCTTCTGGGCTAGTCTGTCCCTCTCTTGGCCCATAAGGCCCACATCTTTGCCGGGGGTGCCCGGAACCCCTTCCGGTGACCCGATATGTACCCGATACCCTCCAAAACACTTTTGGTGTCTGAATTCTATCGTCCTATATATCAATATTTACCTTTTGACCATTTCGAGACTCCTCATCATGTCTGTGATCTCATCCGGGACTCCGAACAACATCCGGTCACCAAATCACATACCTCATATAATACAGAATCGTCATCGAAAGTTAAGCGTGCGGACCATACGGGTTCGAGAACTATGTAGACATGACCGAGACACCTCTCCGATTAATAACCAATAGCGGAACCTGGATGCTCATATTGGCTCCTACATATTCTACGAAGATCTTTATCGGTCGAACCATAATGACAACATACGTTATTCCTTTTGTCATCGGTATGTTACTTGCCCGAGATTCGACCATCGGTATCTTCATACCTAGTTCAATCTCATTACCAGCAAGTCTCTTTACTCGTTCCACAATGCATCATCCCGCAACTAACTCATTAGTCACATTGCTTGCAAGGCTTCTTAGGATGTGCATTACCGAGAGGGCCCAGAGATACCTCTTCGATACTTGGAGTGACAAATCCTAATCTTGATCTATTCCAACCCAACAAACACCTTCGGAGATACCTGTAGAGCATCTTTATAATCACCTAGTTATGTTGTGACATTTGATAGCACACACGACATTCCTCCGGTATCCCGGAATTGCATAATTTCATAGTCGAAGGAATATATATTTGACATGAAGAAAGCAATAGCAATAAAACTGAATGATCAATATGTTATGCTAACAGATGGGTCTTGTCCATCGGATCATTGTCCTAATGATGTGACCCCGTTCATCAAATTATAACACATGTCTGTGGTTAGGAAACTTAACCATCTTTGATTAACGAGCTAGTCTAGTAGAGGCTTACTAGGGACACGGTGTTTTGTCTATGTATCCACACATGTATCAAGTTTCCGGTTAGTACAATTCTAGCATGAATAATAAACATTTATCATGATATAAGTAAATATAAGATAACAACTTTATTATTGCCTCTAGGGCATATTTCCTTCATAATGGATATTGAAGTACCCGCCTCCAGGGTGCCTCGCGGGCCAAGAGCGCCTCCTGGCCGTCTGTCGCCGGGTGGCTTGCCACGAGAGCCTCTCGGGGGTAATGCGGGTCGTCCAATCTGCATGGATGACTCCGACTCGGGCGCCCCGGTTGGAAGGTCCATGACGGGTGGACTGCGGGGGGCATCTAGGACCACCATCATTAGGAGGTGGCAGGCGCGCGCGTGATGGCCCTCTCGCGGACTTTCCCGTGTGCGATACGCAAGTCAGACACACCCGTCGGCATCCTTGGTCCCTTCTAGGTTGGTCCGGTCATGACAGGAGGGACAGCTTGTACGCGCCTTGGGGGTGGAGAGAGCCAATGCATCGCCTATTTTCAACTGGTGTGTCACGGGGGCTCTACGCATCGTCCGCTCTGCCCGGACGACGAGCGCTCGGGTGGCCCGGCTGGACGGTCCATGACGGGTGGACCACGGGGGCACCCGTGGTCACCATCATTGGGCGGTTGCCGCCGCGCCAGCGAGTGAGGCCTGGCGTGCTGCTCGCTGCAAGTAGTTTTCAGCAAGGTTTCACTGCGAGTGTTGTAAAGATAGTTTTGGCCGATAATTTGAGAGCAAGATAATTCATTACAAGGCAATAAGTAGCAAGAGTAAATAGATGCAGCAAGTGGCCCAATCCTTATGTATGCTAAGAACAAGATGGATGTATTTCTTATAATAGCTAAAACGCTCTTGATGACTCACTGGAATCTCACCAAGTTACTTTCACCATGATTCATTAAGTTACCATTCATTGATTCGGTAAGTGTTGTGTGGGTGGACTAGAGCTAAGGTATTGTCCTAACTTGAACAAACACCTACTTATGATTATACTCTCCATGCAAGCATCCACAACTACAAGAGAAGTAACTAAGATGACTCTAACCCGTAGCATTAAACTGTTGGATCCAAAACGGCCTTACACGTAATGCTCGACGCTCGACGGAGAGCTGCACCTGGGCAACGAGGTGCTCCGCCTCCACATGCGGGTCGGCGATAAGGGTGGTGATGCCCATAGCATCAACATTCTTAGCGGCGAGCTGCGCCTTGGTGGCGAAGTTCTGCTCCTCCTCCCATGGTTGGATGGCACCACGCCACCGCCGCCATGCACCGTCGCACTGGCGTGGGGATGCTCCCCATATACCTCCTCACTGTCTTCCTCGTACGAGCATGAGGAATCATCTAACATGACGACGACCAGGAAGTGCTAGAATGAGTAGGCGAAACGTCAGGAGTAGCATCACCGTGGTTTGTGGCGCGGTTTAGGAAAAATGAGTGGCCATGGGAAAGAGCTCGGGTTTGTGGAGGGTGCTCGCGGAATTTATAACACGGGGATGTGAATCGTTGTTGCACACGCCGATAAACCATTTTTTTCATGCGAGAGGAGACGGAGTGGTGGTCAAATGAATTTGGAATGCCTCTATGTCCGAAGTGGTATGCAAAAAACAACATACATCATTGGCCGGTCGCTAAGAACCAGCCAATGATAAAAAATATCAGAGATGAGCTAATACATAACAACCATTCAGTGATGAGTTAGGGTCAGGTATAACCAATTGACAAGTTATCTATTTTTTTAAGCAAAAATCGACCAGTCATCTCTGATTGGCCAATGGTCTGTGATGAGTTGCTAGAATAGCCCGACGATATTCATCTAGTCAGTCAGTGATGAGGGGTCAGTAGTGTTTCAACCTTTGGTAGTATATGCGTGTTATTAGTTGCCTATGTTGGGCTGGCAACCTCACCACTCCAACAAAAGATTGTCAGACCACATGTCTTACATATAACCAAACAAAAACACTTTGTATCTCTTTAGAATAAGTCTGCAACCAAATATCATGTGTGTGCTTTTGCTCGGTCGGGCTGGAGGGGATGCACGCAAGCAAGCTATGTGAAGAATATGTTTTTCTTTTGCCAGTTCTCACCAGCCTGGCAGAGTCGGGGCACACATGCAAAGTGCCTAAATTTCATGTAATCTACCAAACATACCCTTAGGTGCCCAACACACTTGGACCTGTGTTACTTCGTTATTTGGCGCCTTAAGTGTCCGTTACTTAATTATTCGCAAATCGGCACCCCCCCCCCTTTATGGGCTCTACCAGTTTATATTTTATTTCTTTTCTTCAAACTTCAAAAAACCGACGTACATGAGATTTGATCTACAAACCTCATGCTTCAGTAGTAACCGCTATAACCAACTCGGACAACTCACCTTCTGTGCTTACTTACTATTTTCTTCTTTTTCTTCTTCATTGTGCGTCAAATTGTAGCACTAAAAGGACGACTATGTTTATTTCCTTACTTTTTTCATTTTTCTTCTTTGGATTTTTTTCAAATGCATTAACCTTTTCAAATTCATGAACTTTTCACGAATATGTCAACTTATCAAACTTTATGATTTTTTTTCAAATTTCATGAACTTTTTGCAGCTTTGCTCATTTTTAATGCACTTTTTTCAAATATGTGAACCTTTTTAAGTTTTGATAGCCTTTTAAAGTGATTTTTTAAAATTCATGAGTTTTTCCGATTTTTCAGGAACTTTTTTCAAATTTGTGAACTTTTTTTAGTGAACTTTTTCCATTTTTATGAACTTTTTTCAAATGCGTGAACTTTCATTTTTGCTTACTTTTTTAGTGATTTTTTAAAAATTTCCACGATTTTTTCCCGAAACTATAAACTTTCTTTGGTGATGTTTTCACTTTCTTTTGAAATTATGAACTCTTTCTCTGTGATTTTTTTCTAAAAAATCAGCAGTCAACGGGCCTTGGTCAATGGTCAACAGTCAATCATGGACTAGTCGACCTAGCAATCGAACGAAGAATCGATTTTCGACCGAGGATACGAATATTGGGCCGGCCCACAGAAGGGTGCACGTGATCGCTGGGTTGGTTTTCTGGTGAATAGTTTAAAAAAGATCATTGCATTTTTTTTGAGTAGGCAAAGACATTGCATTGTTGCATCTAAGAAAAGATCCTTGCGCGGGTATGATGGTCTCATTAGTTAGTAGTAAACGTGCATGTGCAACGCACGTCTAAACAAACACAATGTGGCTAAAGTTCGGAGAAAACAACTCTTTACATTTTACACATATTCTCTGCACCAAGACAAACTGATGCATGAATACCCTCCATGTTAGTACTTAGATCTTGCGGGTCGCTTTTTTGTATTTTTTTACTATAATAGTTTGTATTTGTTTTTGTCCAAACAAATAGTCCGGTTCTAATATTCTCTTAACAAAAAAAATGCAGCTCATGACATTAAAAGACATAAATCTTCACTTCCCAGGGAAAGAAGGATACAAAGGAGTGCGTTCCACATACCCTGTGATCACCAAAATAGTAAGCAGGGAGGATAACATAGCGTCCTCACAGTTGTGCCATTTGTGGCTAAGTTGCAGGCTAATATTGACATCAAAGTTAATTAGTGAAGTTACCTCAAACTGCTAGTGATCAGTGGCCCATAATTGTGAGTAGAAGATATATACAAATAAATCTCATGTAGAACAGTTCCAATGTTGACGTTGGCAGTGCCACGGACTGGGAACAGCGAACTTCCTTGGCTTCGCCAGCCGCTCAACATTTTTGCAAGACATCGAGATTAAAAACTTGAAGTAAATAGTTGCATAGCTCTCCTACCAGGCAGCAATTTTCATTTTTGTCTCAATTTCTGGAACTACCAAATACTCCATTTTCTCTCAAAAAACATTGATGTTAAAAACTTGGAGTACATTTTTGCGATGAAAAATAGGGCATGACTCCCATATGTAGCAAATCAATCCAATAACATCAGCACTGTGCAAAGACATTCATTCCTTGTATAAATTAACCAATCAAACTGTACTAATAGTATTGAGGCAGTGGGTGCAGACTACCAACAAAGGATCAATAAAAGTACATTAAAAGAAAACTTGTACTAATTTTCCTTGAATCTGGTTATCAACTGAACAAATATTGTCGGTGTACTAGAGTAGGGATACCCTAGTATCCCGAATTTGTGCACGGGCAGTCGCAGCACCCCGCGGCAAGGCTTGCCGGGTGACCGCCAAGGTCCTCCGTGGTTCCTTTGGAGCCATTCAAGAACAAAGTATTCAAGCCAATGAGACAAGGCCCCGGCAAGAGGAGCTTGCCGGGAAGGCCAACCAAGGCATCTCAAGGAACTTGCCGCGACGCGCCACGCGCCCCGGCAAGGCTCGGTGAGCGACAAGCTTCCGGACGCGACAAGACAACAACCGCGGCAAGGCGCTTGCCGCGGCAAGCTACCACTCTGTACCCACGCTCCAGCACATCCACCAACGTGTCGTCCTGGGGCCTTTCCAGGCGCGCGTGGCAGGAGGCTATGCAGCCAGCGGTGCGAGGTGGCGAGCACACTGACAAGATTGCCATCGTGGCAAGCGGTGGCGTCCCTGACGATCCTTTTCTGCACTGTTTGGGCGACACAGACGGGCATTTAATGCCTTTGTCCCCTGCCGTCAGGGTTAGGTATGATACACTGTACAGGTAGTTGTACCAACCGCAACACTTTTCCATTTTTACCCTTACTTGCGTTGCCACCTGTCGGTGACCCCTTGAGCATATAAAAGGAGGCCCATGCGCAACATAGAGGGGGGTTCGAAGGCAGAAAACACTCACGCTCGGTCTCGTTAGCAGCTGGTGTGTACTGTAGCACTCAGCGCTCCCGAGCAAGAACTGAATACACACAGACATGCAGCAGTAGGAGTATTATCTCTCTGGAGAGCTCCGAAGCTGGGTAAACTGCTCGTGTGCTTTGCCTCGATCCGCTCTTTGTGCGATCTTCGCCCCCTGCCGAACCGAAAGGGGCTCGGTCCGCCGGTCCCATAGGTGTTCATGGATGAGCTTCCCCGACATCTTTGGCGTGCCAGGTAGGGGGTGTCGAGATTGTGTGAACCTGATCCGGTGTTCACACGAGCTAGATCTTCATCTTCTTCATCGACATGCCACCGAAGAAGAAGGCTTCGGAGGCGGCTACTCCGTCCGCGTTGATCCCACCACCACCGGAGCAAATGGGTGGTGGGGTGGACGCCGGTGGAAGAACGGGCGTCGACGAGGGAGCTCACGATGCTGCCAGGTCCAAGGACAAGGCTGCGCAGACCTCGGCGTCCGTACATGCACCGCGCCCATCTCAGGAGGCGCGAGACCGACAGCGTCATGGTACTCGCAGTACCGTGCGTTCGTTGGACCCAGATCGAGCTGGTGGATCTCGGGGTGCTCAAGACCAGCATGCACGCCAACATGCTGGCATGAGCGAGACACGGTCGCCCGGACGGGATACTGCTCCTTCTAACATAGTTAGAAGTCCGAGCATATCCCGCTCCTCGCACCGTTCGCCACTGCCACCCTCCACTCCAGCAGAAGCTTTGCCTCGAGCCCAATTGCTCCTAGATTATCCTCCAACGGCGGACAAGATCGACGAATGGAGGGCCACCATTGAGAGTCTCCTCGGCTTCGCCAACGGCGACATTCCACGGCAGCCGAGTACATCGCAGCCGCGGCAAGACTGCCAAGCACAAGCCGATGGCGACAAAACCGGTGGGGGTGCAACCACCGTGCACTCTCCGCCCCGAAGGCCAAGATCGCCGACTCGCCAGATCTACCTTGACAGCGACTCCACCGCATCGTCAGATCCACGAGCTCGTCGCGATCAGCGCCAAGTTCTTCACGGACGACAGCAAGAAGACGCTCGTACTCGCATCGAGCGCCGAAGAGAAGCGCGGCGTCAATCTGACCAGCGCGCTGGGCCCTCTGTCGACATGCATGCGCCAGGGGAACCAGGCGACATGCCGTACGCGGTAGGTTGCCCTGCGTTCACTCGTGAGCTGCGGCAAGTCCAGTGGCCCAGCACGAAGAATTTCAAGCCAGACGTACCAGAGAAGTACGACGACAAGTCGCATCCGTCGGAGTTCCTCAGCATCTACACCATCACGGTGTAAGCTGCCGGGGGGTGGGACGACAAGATCCTTGCCAACTACTTCCCGCTGGTGCTCAAGCCCAATGTCAGATCCTGGCTCATGCACTTGCCGGACAACTCCATATCCTCCTGGGCAGACCTATGCCATCAGTTTGTCGGCGCCTTTACAAGCGGCCACAAGCCTCATGGCCAAGAGAGCGACCTTCATCTGCTTGCCCAGAAGAAAGGAGAGCCCCTGCGCAAGTACATTCAGAGATTCAGCCGTGTACTCAAGCTGACTCAACCGTCCGTAACACCATCAACTGGACAGGGCAAGAAGAGGAAGTTGATTTCTGGTGACTACTTTCCGGCGGAGCTCCCTGATGCCGCCGCCAAGAAGGTCCCCAAGATCAACACCAAGGGTGCTGAGGAGCAGTCTGCTCCGGCAAGCCCTAGGGTTTGTTCCGTTGAAGCAGACGCTCTCGACAAGTTTTGCTCCGGCAAGCTTGCCGGGGAACGTCAAGCTCCGGCTGAGCCGCAGGTTCTTGCCGTAGAAGCGGATGTTCCCGCAGCAGCAGATGTGCCTTTAGTCCTTGTTGTCGAGCCACAAGCTCCAGCATGGGCACAACAGATTGTCCGTTTCCTTCAGACAGGAGAACTTCCCGAGGAGCAAGAAGAAGCGGAAAGAGTAGCCCGGCAGTCAAGTATGTACCAGTTTGTCGACAACATAATGTACAGAAGAAGACTTAACGGTGTGAAATTGAAGTGTATTCACCGGGAAGACGGACAAAAGCTGTTGGCAGAGATACATGGAGGCATATGTGGTCACCACATTGGCGCAAGAGCACTTGCCGGCAAAGTGTTCCGGCAAGGTTTCTTTTGGCCGACAGCCCTCCAGGATGCAATTGCACAAGTAACCAAGTGTGAAGCGTGCCAGTTCCATTCCAAACAGATACACCAGCCATCTCAAGCTCTCCAGGCGATCCCTTTATCCTGGCCATTTTCGGTCTGGGGGCTCGACATCCTCGGCCCCTTTCCCCGAGCTGTCGGGGGCTTTGAGTACTTGTACGTTGCAATCGACAAGTTCACAAAGTGGCTGGAAGTGGAAGCAGTGAGAAAGGTGACAGCACAGTCAGCAGTCAAGTTCTTCAGGTCGATTGTTTGTCGTTTCGGGATCCCTAACAGGATCATCACCGACAACGGCACGCAATTCACGAGCCGCACCTTCATGCAGTACGTCCAAGATCTTGGCGCCAAGGTCTGCTTCACTTCTGTTGCTCATCCGAGAAGCAACGGTCAAGCGGAGAGGGCGAATGCTGAAGTGCTGCGCGGGCTCAAGACCAGGACTTTCGACAGGCTGCGCAGGTGCGGAAAGAACTGGATTGAGGAGCTGCCGGTGGTTCTTTGGTCGATCAGGACGACGCCAAATCGAGCCACTGGCCAGACACCTTTTGCTCTAGTCTATGGAGCAGAGGCAGTTCTCCCCACGGAACTCGTATACGGGTCGCCTCGAGTGCTCGTTTATGATGAGCTTGAGCAAGAGCAGCTGCGACAAGATGACGCGCTGCTCCTTGAGGAAGACCGTCTTCAGGTCGCTGTACGAGCTGCTCGATACCAGCAAGCTTTGCGCCGCTACCATAGCCGCAAAGTTAGTGCCAGAAGTCTCGAGGAAGGCGACCTTGTTCTTTGGCGCGTTCAGTCCACCAAGAATTCCAACAAGTTGACGCTGAAGTGGGAAGGCCCTTACCGGGTGAGATGAGTCACTAGGCCTGGCGCAGTCCGCCTTGAGACCGAAGATGGCATTCCGGTGAGCAACTCCTGGAACATTGAGCATCTTCGTAAGTTTTACCCGTAGGGCGCGGTTGCCGGAACCTGTTCCGGCAACCACCTTTTGTACAAGTCTTGCCGCTGTTGCATGTAATCCTTTGTACAAAGCCGGGCGCAGACCCCGTGCATAAGTAAAGCGCATGTGCTCCGCACATCTTGTCAATTTCATGCTTTCTATATTTTGCATGTGTTATCTGACACTTTGTGCAGCACTTACCCCCGGTAAGCAATAACGAGCCGTAAGGCTCCATATCTTTATTTTCTCTTCTTTCTTTTTTTCAAAGAAAGGAAGGTTTCCTCGCCCACAAGTTTGCCGGGGGGAAAGGGGAAGATAATGGTGTGGACCAGGTGTCGTTCAAGAAAGTTTCGCCTTACCGGGAAGCAAACGACAGAAAAGCTAAGTTGCCAAAGTTTGAGCAATCAGTTTTAAAGTTTTTTAAGTTATCTTCCTCGAACGACCGTGCTTTGTATGGAAAACCTATGCGCGGAGGAACCAACTCGTAGCTAGTTGTGCCCTTACTTTGTTTCGAGTCCGCTCAACAACTTAAGTGAGCTGCGACTAGTTGCGACAAGGTTTCTTGTCGGTAGCGGCACCGCCAGCAGGCTGCTGACGTCCTGCACTCAGCGCTCGCGGCTAAGGTGCCTGCACCGACAAGTTCCCTAAAAGCGTAGGGCAAGAACATACACAGGAAGGAATCAAGTAAAGGAAATAACATAGCAATCACTACCCAAAATAGAGTCATATTACAAGATAGCTTGTCGCAGCTCTAACAGATTGTTCTCATAACATGACCAGCAGCGACAAGAAAAAGAGAAAACGGGCGGCCTAATCTACGCGATCGCCCTCAACCCTCTTGATCCCGCTCACCTTGTCCACAATGGGTGCGACAAGGGCCTTGAGCGCTTCCAGATCAGCATCCGGCGGCAAGGACCTGAGGACGTTGGTGAGGTTGAGGCCTGGGTTGCGGAAGGCCACCTTCACCAGCACCTTTTGAAGAGCTCCCGCGCAGATCTTGCGTGACTCGTCGGCCAGCTGCTTTGGGATCTTCTCCCGGAGTCGCTGGAGGGTCGTCGCCACGCCTTTGAAGAACAAGCTGAGCTTGGCGCTGGGTTGGAGGTGCTCATCGGAGGAGTACCCGAGGTCCTCCATCCCCAGCTGCGCCAGCTCCCTGTCGATGGCTGCGGCAATATCCACGAGACCCTCCGTCCAAAGCTCCACATTATTCCTAAAGGTGTTCTGGGTGTCGGCAGCCCTCGTCAGCAGCGCCTCGTTGGCCTGGATCTCCTCCTTCAAGGTCACCTCCCGCTCCTTGGTGCCGTCCAGCGTCTTGGTCAAAGTGGCCAGCTTCAACTCAAGATCTGCATTGGTGTCCTTGGCGGCGCTAAGCTCCTTGCTCTTCTCGGCGAGACGGCCCTGCAGCTCACCAAGGGTGTAGGCGTCCTTCTCGCGCTCATGCTTGAGCGCAGCAAGCTCTTCGCCCCTCGCCTTGAGATCGGCCTCCAGCTGCGCCACTTTTGTCTCCAGCTCCTTCTTGGCGGCCTCGGCAGCTGCGGCAGCATCCTCTGCCTCCTTGAGAGCCCGGCCGAATGTTTGCTCGCGCGCGGCAAGCTCCTCCTCGTGGCTGTCAAGGTTGACCTTCCGCTGCGCCAACTCGCCCTCCCGCGCAAACAGCTCCTCGGTGGCAAGCCGCTGTTGCTTTTCAACTTCGGCCTTCTCGAGGAGGAAGGCTTTCTGCTCCTTAGCAAGTTGCTTCCGCTCCTCTGCCAGGGACCGGAGAGCCTCCTGGTTAAGACCCTGGAGCTCCTCCGTGCGCTTCTTGATGTCCGCTCCCTCCTTCACGACAAGCGCTTCTCGGGATTCCAGCTTGGCCTGCCGAGCGCGGTAGAGCGACAGCAGCTTCCGCAGCAGCTCCTCCTCCTTAGGCTCGCCGCTGCTGCTGCTCGGCGCGTCAACCAGCGTCAGCCCAGCGGAGGCGAGCACCTCTCCATCCAAGGTTTCTCCTTCGACCGGCGCCCTGGAGCTTGACGCCCAGGGGAGCTTGATGAAGATGCCATCGCCGGCCTTCAAATAGGCGCCGGGCTGGGGCTCTTTGGAGCTTGACGCTGCAGCAGCGGCGGAGGGATCGGTGGTCGGCGTAGCGCCTGGCGCTCCTGCAGCCTCGGGGCCGTCAGTGCGATCGCCGGACCCCTCGCCAGCTTCTGCGGCGACAGCTTTGGCGGCCTCTTCGCCGGCGGGATCATCAGCGCCGACTTCTTCTTCGGTGGCAGCGACGTCGTCGGTATTGCCGCACGCGTTCTCCTCGCCGGCGACCTCGGCTTCCATCGGCTCCGTGGCAGATGGATCTGACGACCGGAAGTGGGAGAAAAGTCAAGCAAATATCCAAAAAGAAAATCAGAAAAAGAAGAACCCAAGGGCAGTTTTCAAGCAAGAAGATTACCTGTGCTAGGATCTACAGTCGTGGTCTCCGCCACCGGGGGGTCGCTGGTACTGTCCCTTGCCGGAGAACTGTCCCTTGCCGGAGAATTGTCCCTTGCCGGAGAACGCTCCCTTGCCGGGGAATCCTCCCTTGGCGGTGTAGTCGAAGCAGATGGCACGTCGGGGGCGGCTTCCGGGCACTCCTGGTGAGGCTGCTATGCTCCTACACAAACCAATAGTCAGATGTCAGCAAAGAAAGAGCACCCATGCACACCTAACAGCAGGAAGCAAAGCATATACTTACGCTGGGGGCTGCGCTGGGGGCTGCTTTGTGGAGTAGTTGTCGGGTCTGACAAGGTGGTCTCGGACACGTCCCCTGCTGTCGCGGTGGGTTCGTCCTCGATGACAATCACCGGGGCCTTGGCTCTCTTCCCGCTCTCTGGGCCAGAGTCCTAAAAAGGAATGGGTTCGGAGTAAGACAAACTAGATACAAGACAAAACAACAAGAATTGAAGAACTACAAGTACAGCAGAGAATCTTACTCTTCTTCTTCCTCGTCGGAGCTGAGCGCGGAGAGGTCGAAGTCCGGCCCACCTTCGGCGCGACGAGGCGGAGGAGTAGGTTCCCTTAGCCGCTTGGCGGCAGGAGCAGGAGCGGTGGACCGGGAGGACCCCGCTCCGGTCGTCGCAGCGGCATGAGGTGCTCCCGCGGCAACAGTGCTTGTCGCGGCGGAGCGTGTCGCGCGGCGCGGCGGCTGTTGACTCGTCTGCCGCCTTGCTACGTCCCCGGCCCTGCGGAGACGCCTTCTTGGTGGAGCTAGGGGCTCTGCGTACGGCAAGCTGCCTGAAGGTGAGGGGGGAGAGGAGCCGATCTCTAACGAGCCGCTCGCGCCCTCGGCGGGCTCGCTCGACTCGGCTTCAGGCTCGGCAAGCTCTCCCTCGCCGGCGAACTCCTCTCGCTCGGCAAGGCTTGCCGCCTCTGCTGCCTCTGCCTCCTCCACAGTGAATCCAAACTCGCCCGCGGCAGCGGCTGCCGCCTCCTCCTCCAGCCTAGTGGCGATGCGCTGCATCTCCGCATCGTTGGTGTCGCGGGTGAGGCTTTCTGCTCATCAGAGTGGACCGCCACTTCTACCAAGCCGTCAAAAAACTCCTGCACGACGTCGTCTGCAGGCTCTTGCCAAGTTGGGACAATTCCATGCGAATAGCACAGCGACATCATTGCACGGATGCGGTCAAGCGAGGAATTGTTGCACAGCGGAACGACACCCCTCGGCAACCTGAACGCTCCGGGATGCTGAGGATCATGCTTGAACAGTTCCAGGAGCATCGCATCCAGTTCCAGGACAGTGAAATTGAAGTTGAGGCCCGGACGCAGCCTCATGATATCCGCCGCATTCTGTAACTCCCAGGCGGGTCTCCTCCTCTCCTGCGAAGGGGCGATGCGGCGGCGGAGAAAATCTGCGCCAACGGGGCCTACAGTGAGCCCGGCAAGCCTGAGGCGTAGGATCCGTGTGACGGCAATCTTCAGCCTAGCGTCTTCCGGGGCCAAGTTGCTCCAATCGTTGCCGCGCACTACTGGGACTTGGCGCTGGGCAGTAAATGGCTGCGGGTTCTCCTCGACAATCCAGCACCAGTCTGCTCTCCACTCCTCCCACTTGCTGCAGAGCTCTCCCTCCAGATAAGCTTCTTTCTTGTCAGTTCTCGAGATCCAGGCGATCCCGCCAGACAAAGGCCCATCTCTCTCAACCCGGGGCATAAAGAAGTGGCGAAAAAGAGCTACGTTTGGGTGGACTCCGACAAAGTTTTCGCAGAGATGTGCGAAAACTGTCATGGTCAGGACAGCATTGGGGGTGAAGTCAAGGAGGTGGAACCCGTAGGTGTTCATAATATCGCAGAAGAATTCAGAGAAAGGCGGGCAGAGCCCGCAGTAGAAGAACAACGCGAAGAAGGGATATCCATTCGGGGCCCGTTCCGAAGCGGCGGCTGAGAGTACCTTCGTGCACGGATGCGCTCGCGTCTCCGTCGACCAGAAGAGGTAGTAGTACTCCCTCAGCTCCTTCGCGGTGAGCTCGGGGGGGGGGGGGAGATTGCCCGCTCCTTTCGCAGCGCCATGAGCCGCTGCGCCTCGGCCGACTTCGGGCCCTTCCCCTTGTCGGCTTTCGGAGCCATGGGGGAGGTGGTGAAGGAGACCGACGGTGTTGGTGGTGCTGGCGGCGATGGGAGGCGGAGCGCTGCTCTCTTTCGGCTTTGGGAAGAAGGGGGGGAAGCGGCGGAGGTTTCTGAGATTGGAGTAGCAACCAGCATGATGGGCGAACTGCCCCTGTTTCCCCTGCTTATAAAGAGGGAGGGGGCGGACGTTCCGCCTTTCCAAATAAAGAAACCACCCACGATCTCTCCCACGACGCCGCATTCGACGCGTGCCGTTCGGGGAGGGCGCGGTGAGTGCGGAGTAAGATACGGCGTAACCCAGGCCGCGCGTGCCCGTGCCCTGTTTTGGGCCTGGCCCAACAGCGCTCGGCACCGTGTGTGGCCCAGGCCCGGGGGCTCCTGTCGGTGTACTAGAGTAGGGATACCCTAGTATCCCGAACTTGTGCACGGGCAGTCGCAGCACCCTGCGGCAAGGCTTGCCGGGTGACCGCCAAGGTCCTCCGTGGTTCCTTTGGAGCCATTCAAGAACAAAGTATTCAAGCCAAGGAGACAAGGCCCCGGCAAGAGGAGCTTGCCGGGAAGGCCAACCAAGGCATCTCAAGGAACTTGCCGCGACGCGCCACGCGCCCCGGCAAGGCCCGGTGAGCGACAAGCTTCCGGACGCGGCAAGGCGCTTGCCGCGGCAAGCTACCACTCTGTACCCACGCTCCAGCACATCCACCAACGTGTCGCCCTGGGGCCTTTCCAGGCGCGCGTGGCAGGAGGCTATGCAGTCAGCGGTGCGAGGTGGCGAGCGACACTGACAAGATTACCATCGTGGCAAGCGGTGGCGTCCCTGACGATCCTTTTCTGCACTGTTTGGGCGACACAGACGGGCATTTAATGCCTTTGTCCCCTGCCGTCAGGGTTAGGTATGATACACTGTACAGGTAGTTGTACCAACCGCAACACTTTTCCATTTTTACCCTTGCTTGCGTTGCCACCTGTTGGTGACCCCTTGAGCATATAAAAGGAGGCCCATGCGCAACGTAGAGGGGGGTTCGAAGGCAGAAAACACTCACGCTCGGTCTCGTTAGCAGCTGGTGTGTACTGTAGCACTCAGCGCTCCCGAGCAAGAACTGAATACACACAGACATGCAGCAGTAGGAGTATTATCTCTCTGGAGAGCTCCGAAGCTGGGTAAACTGCTCGTGTGCTTCGCCTCGATCCGCTCTTCGTGCGATCTCCGCCCCCTGCCGAATCGAAAGGGGCTCGGTCTGCCGGTCCCATAGGTGTTCGTGGATCAGCTTCCCCGACAAATACCATTTATTATAAGATGTAAATTTCGTTATAACTGAGAATCTAGAACCATATAAGAATGTGCTTCTTGCAATAAACATAAGAAATTCCGAAATTGACACATGTCCTCCTATATCTATACATGAGAATGTGCTTCTTACAATAAACGTAAGAATTCTGAAATCAACCTCCTTGTAAGTATACAGGTCTAAACAAACACACTCTTACATCAGTCCCATTTCCTCCTATATCTATATATGAGAATGATTTTCATTATCCAGATCACATGTATTTGCCAAAGGAATTATAAAGAAATGACTGATTAGTTTTTTTTTGAGGGGTAAACAAAATGACTGATTAGTTACTACCAGCTAGCACATGTGGCCCATTCCCGCAAAACAAAAAAAAAAACACATGTGGCCCATGACGCCCATCTAAAGCTAGAGGCCCGAAATAAACCCTGCCCTAAACCTCCTCCGCCGCCGAAGAAGGGTCGACCAAGAAGAAGAAACCCTCAATCAAACAAATCAAAAAAGAAAAGAAGAAGCGAGCGAGGGGCAGAATCAGCAATGGCGGGCGGTGGGCTGTCCGGCGGCGCGGCCGCGTTCTGGGCGACAAGAGCGCTGGAGGTGGTGAAGCGGAACGACTCCCCGGGGTTGTTGTGGAAGCGGATCAAGCTCACCACCACCCGCAAGAACAACGCCAAGAAACGCCTAAAGCGCCTCTGGCAGGTAACATCAGGATCCATTCGACCCCCTCCTTATCTTTCCTCTCCTTTCCACCGGATGTTATCTTTTGTACCCGGCGCGAGTTTGTTTATTGCAACAATCTGGGGATGGTTTCTTTGCCTCCCCGATTCATTTGTGTTTCGTGTGATGTGGTCGGTCTTACTCACCTAGTCACCTAAATCGTTTGTTGCAGCCTAAGGATTTCTTAGACAGAGTTGACGTTTCTTCTCTTTGAACTTGCAAACTTCATTGCTCATATGTGTAGAGGGGTGAAAGGTTAAGGTGAGTAATAAAGTTCTGCGGAGCTTCATATTATGCTCACAGAGGACCCCGTTAACTGGAAGTGTTGTCGTCACTTGCGAGTTATTTTATTCAATGATCTGTGTGAAGAATAAGCTGTGAAACAGAATGGGGGAGCGCAAATATCACTTCAGCAAGAGGATGATGCTGGGTACAGACTATTAATTTTATGTCTGGGGATTCTAGACTTGTCTGTGGGTCAGGGCTTGGCACGGTGGAACTTATTAGACAAAGCACACGCAAGTGTTGATTGCCCATTCCTTGTGTTTGCCACCAGGATTAATTTTATCCAAATAGGTAAAGCACTATCTCCACATGATTTTTATATTACCTTGAAATTTAGAGCAATGAACTATACAAAATAGTAAGGAGAAACCTAGGTGCCGTTTGGAACGAAGGAATCCCAAAATATAGGAGTAGGAAAAAAATTTAGGGATTGAGTTTTCTATCTTGTGGGTTTGAAGAAACGGAAAACACAGGAATTTCGCAAAGTTGATGTGTGGATGCCATATACGAAATTTGTAGGAATCTTTTGCTGATTGTAGAGGGAGTGAAAGACTCATCTTGCCTTGCACTTCTCAGACAAATTTTAACATGAGGTTGGAATTTATGTTTAGAATCCTCCAAAATATAGAGAAAGGAAAGTTTCCTATAGGAATTCATAGGCCCATTCCTACAATCCAAAGGGCTGCGGATAGTAAGTGAAATTACTAAAGTCCCAACAGTGTGAATACCACACAATTGGACCCCTCTTGGTCTAAGTATGGGACAGAGAGCCCAAGTGGAGCGCCATCGACCAAGGTGGTACCATTTCCGTAAGACGAATAAGAAATCCATGCGGGACACGTAGGAAGTGATCAATGGGCTGGGCACCAACGCGGTCCTAACTTCTGCCCTAGCACGACGAACACACTGACATGAATATCGCCTTACCGGAGCTATATAAAGGCGCCAGGGACACCGCAGGAAGGACTAGCAATCTAGAGCCATCAAACCCTAACTATTATGACACTTAACGCCCAAATTGGCACTTCAATCTCGTTGAGTTCTCCCAACTCAACAAGAATCCCCCTCCCCATTGTAATCAGTTCTGTACTTCCCATTGCGCCCCCCTCTCGACTTGTGTTCTAGATCCCTGGTGACCTGATGTTTCCCATGACTATAAATCCACATACAAGGTCCTATACCGTTGGTATGACTTGAAAAAAAAACGACAGCTAGCATTGACAATGGGGCTGTCTTGACATCAGATTGGATCTGTCCATGTTCTTCATTAGTGCGATCGCTGTTCGTCGAGAGCTCTTTGGAAGGAAAAGCTCAGGGGCTTACCGTGGTAAGGCGCACTCGATGACCACATGTGAAGGAGGTTGCCTGATATGACGAAGATGGTCGAGATGAGCTAGGCTATCCATCTTGGGTGTCAATCAACACCATCAATAGACGAGATGTCGGCGAGATGAGGGGTTGGACAAGTCCATGCACGATGTGATACGAAGAAGGATTTCCATTGCCTGGCGGAATCTTAGGAATCTCAGGACAAGGTAAAGCCTGAAGGGCCAATGGTAGGACTGGACCCCATGGCACGTCAGGTATATATGGATGCGATGGTCTACTGCTATACCCAATAGCAATGAGAGTGACGATGGACACAATGGAAGCTTGTGGACTGCCATCATGATTCCCGAGGACCAAAGTGAGTATTGACAGCCCATGCCAGCGCTAGCGCTCGATCAAAACCCGACAGGATAAAATTGGCGAAGCTCTTCGAAAAGGTGCCCTTACCGATGATATTTGTGGATCCCACTTAACGATTGAGGGATAGGACAAGCTCCATGCGCGAAATCCGGTGATCGAAAGTCGAGGCTGTTACAGGATAAACAATGAGCAAGCAATTGAAATCCATGCGAAGTCGTTGCTGAACACCTCCAAGGTATGGTATGAGTTTCATCAGACCAAGAATCATGGCATGATCGAGTGTTGCGTATGAAAGAGGCATGTGAGTGGATACAAGCCTTAGTAAGGGAGGACAAGCAAGATGACGAGAACGAGTTTGTACGCTTTAAGGGGATGACAGTCCAACTACTGACGTGTAAGGTAAACTAAGGCCCTTAGAACGCCGATATGGCTCGAAATGGAATCCCAATAAAAGAAAGCAAGAGCGAGTATATCGTCGGAATGTATCGAACCATGAGTATTAAGGAGGCATCTTGGGTTCTCTTCCGTCGACTCGATAGAGCGTGGCAACTTCAACATGCGTTACCGGCATGTCATGTTGAAAGGCAAGACAAGTGCTAGAGACAAGGTGCAAATAATCATCTCGTCATTCCCATGACACCACTGATTGTGTTTGATTTGCTAGGTGATCAAATAAGTACACCATGAAACTTATTTTGGAGCAAAACCCAACCTACAAAAGTGCAGCTGAGCTTCACCAGTGATGATGTTCTTGAGGGACACTTTATAGTTGCCCTGACGATAAAAATTGCAAAGTTGCACAAGATCTTCCCAACCACTGAAGCCCACTACAATTTGTTGCCAATAGAGACACTTGGGAAGATAGAGTCTTACTCAACGCAATCATCCAAACCATCAAACTTCTTGAGGGAATCATACCACAAAAACATATCAACTCGAGGTCACATTGCACCTCCCATCATCATTGGCAACATCAAGTTCTTGGAAAGAGTGGCGAGTCTTTGAAATTGTGATCTAAATATGACGTACGATGTGGTGTTGGGCTACCACAATTGTGATAGTTTGAGACAACAGTCCATCATGTGAAGAACTCCTAGTGATTCTCGGACCACACGTCCCAATCATGGCCGCGAATCCTTGAAGGAACCTAGCTACCTCGGGGGCAGCATGAACAAGATGACGACAAGGGGTGGACTTGTACAACGCAGTAAGCTCAACTAAGAGGAGGATCGACGAGGGACCATACTCGCGTCAGGGGTTGACAAATGTTGTTACAACTCCTACCCAAAGGGTCTAGTGAAATAGGGACTTGACGGCTCCCATGTATCCGCGGCTGCAGTCGTGCCGACCTCTGTTTTTAAGGCGTCCGTAAGGCGTCGCTTAGGCGACGCCTAGGCGTCAGGGCGCCCTCCAGGCTCAGGGCGTCGGCCTTGCCTTAGACAGTCGTGTAAGGCGTCCGCCTTAGGCTGTAAGGCGTCTGAAGCGTCCGCCTTAGCGCCGCCTTGCACGCCTCAGACCAAATCGGACGCCTTAGCTTGTCAGGCAGGGAAACAGAGATTGCAGGCGGGAAAACTGACCTGGGCGGGAACACAGGCGCGGGAAACATTGGTTCAGGTGCGACCAGTTATGAGAAGGGGAAAGAGAGAGTGAATCGACGCGAGAGGTCTCTCCTGTCTCCTCCCTGGACCATTGACGGAGGCTTCCTCCTCAGATCTGCGGCAGCCGCCAGCCTCCTCCCTCCGGCCACAGTTCCTCCCCCTCCTCTCTGGCTGCAGCTCCTCCCCATCCTCCTCTGGCGCAACCCTCTTCCAGCAGATCAGCACCACATCAAGGTATGAATTCAGCCCTCTCTTCTCCCCCTTTCCCCCTCTCCTCTTTCTTCCATCCAGCAGTGTAGCTTGCCATGCTTGCCTGTTCTGTTATGCACAGCTCCTCTACTAACTGTTAGGTGCTGCCTCTCTTATGCACAACAGTGTAGCTAGATGTGCTTGCCCGCTCCTCATCTGCATCTGTTTCTTCCCAGATCTGCTTCTCCACCCACAAGGCAGCAGCCCCACCACTGCTTCTCTCCTTCCCCATGCTTGATCTGGCTGCTCTAGTGATTTGGCTCTTCTCTCTTTTTCTTTGACAGTAGCCAGGTGTACCTGCTCTGATGGATCTAGCCAATGATCCTAGGAGAAGAGCTACATCAGATGATCCAGCCTGGAAGTATGGGTTCTGGCCAGATTTAGAGAGGAAAGATTTACTCCAGTGTACATTGTGTGGCAAGATAGTCCATGGTGGAGTGAGAAGGCTAAAGCAGCACTTTTCTGGGGGTTCCAGTGATGCGGATAAGTGTCCCGAGGCATCCATGGAGATTAGGATAGAGATGCACAATTCCTTAAACACTAGAAAGTTTAAAGCTATGGAGCGATATATTGATGAGGAGGATGAAGCTGAACTTCAAAGGCGCCGTTCTGTCATATACACAAGATGATTTGAGGCCTATGCTTTGGTAACAGTTTATATGTTAATGTTAGTTGTTAAATCTCCTAATTGGTGGCCATCTATTATATATGTATGTATAATTTATTAAGTTAATGCTAGTTGTTAAATCTCCTAATTGGCTGCCATATATTATATATGCACGTGTCTAAGGCGTCCTCGCCTTACGCTTTAGCGCTTAGGCGGTGAGGCGCCCCCCCAGCGCCTTGCCTCGCCTTACCGCCTTAAAAACATAGGTGCCGACGTTGAACAGACATCCTATAACTCCTTAAAGGAATGACGACTATCGCCATAACTACCTAAGGTTTTGTCGTTCTCATTGTATCCTTTAATAATATAGTAAAATTTTAATCGCCTAGTCATTTTGTCATTAAAATATCTTGGCGTTCTAGAAATTGCAATTTTGTGTCTTCAACACATCTCTCTATGGCGTTAAGGAGTGTTTGGCATCCCTTTATAACTCCTCGCTGGGTCATAGGGTAGAACTAAGGGATTAAGGTCCCATTGTAACAATAAACCACACCATTACCTTGTCTTTGGATTGCCTATCTGAGTTGAGTCAACCCGCATAATCAGCCAGGGGCTAATAGGAGGGGCATAGTTGCCGAGTTCCCGGATGGGTCGAGGGACATGAATGAGGGTCAACGATCGCCGGTGGCCAGACAAAGGGATCGATTGGGGTACACATCTTTAGAATAACAAATTGATAGTCCGAACATGGCCTAAATAATTTAGGGATGATGGGGTGACCTGCATTGTGGTGGATTAACTAATTAATTAGCATAATATCACCAGTTAGTTTCCCAATTACATCCCTTAATTAAATAAGGAACAGTCTTTACCTAGGTGAGCTATACATGGAAACATGGAATTACTTGTTTTTCAATAAAAATAGGAAACGATATAATCAAATTCCAATTTGCTTCCAGCCTGATTCGTATGAAGGTGATGGAGACATGGAAGCAATGAGCCTACGCTGCCTCGACCTAGTCCATCGCCCTAGGTTCCTGGGGTCGAGAATGGGTCTTGTTCCTTTTGTCAACTCGCGTTGTCCTGCCCCTCGATCTGGGTCGACAACGTGGGAGCAGGGGACGTGGCATCGTTCTGCGGTTTCGTCTATTGTGCAAAGGCGCAATTGTGTGGGATGCAACAACTCTAAACGTGGAAAATTTTAGAACACCTCGAAGTACGTTCTTGATGTGTTGTACTTGTATTGATCTCCTCGCATCAGAACCCTGTGGTGCATGGGAATGGTAACCATCTTCTTTCCAGGAGTACAACCTTGGTCCCTACCTTGTGGCACTTCACGATCGCACGATGCCTTGTAATATTTGGTTCATCTTCACTACATGACAATGAGAACATGCTACGAGAATCAACATATATAGGGGCAACAACTAAAATTGTTGAGAACACTTTAACATAACATTGAGTTTACAAATAACTGTTTTTAGCACCCGCATGAATGGGGTACAACTCAAGCCAGCAACGTGGGTCTTATCCATGGGTAACACGATTAGCCATGGGCAGGGAGTTCGTGCCTTTGGTTCACCTGATTTTCTAAGACGCGGGGTCTTGGTATAAAAAGACCCTTACCTAGTGACCCTGCCTCACACTATTTTCGTATGCTACACACAACCCACTTCTGCCCTTTCCTACCATTCATTTGTTGTATGGGTGCATCCCTTTATCAACTCACATCCCATTTTTTTAGTAGTTCACATAGCCGAAAACCCCACTAAGTAGTACTAGCACATCACTTGGTAGTACGCTAGTGGTAGTAGGTCGGCAGTGCTCTTTTGTCTTTCTATCAACCCATGGAAATATGACTACTGCACAGGCTTGCGCACTCGCTTAAGATATCAAGGAAGGGAGCACCAACAAGGCTAAATATAGCAAAGTTCGTTGGTGTTTGCTCTATGTGCATGCCTGATGGGTGCTTGATCGGGTTAGTGTCATGTTTTGGCATCGGTCCGACTTTAGACCCATGGGTAGGGTCGCAGGTGAGCGCTCTGCCTTTAGTTCGAGCATGGATCTGGTTTGTTTTGACCCGATCAAACCCGACCCTATTGTGATGTAGGGCAAAGCCCTAGGTGGCCCAATCTTTCACAATTTGGAGGTGGAAGAGAAGAACTTGAGGAACACAAGGATGAACTCTCAAGCAAGATCCAAATCACCCATCTACTCTCAAAGCAAACCACACAAGATACAAGATCCAATCACAACCAAAAGAGGGTAACAAGGGTAGGTTTCTCCCAATCCACTAGGGAGGTGGGGGCTTGAATCCAAGATGGATCTTCTCCACAAGGGAGGCCTTGATAATCCCTTGGGATTCTTCTCCAATTTGAGACCTAGATGAGCAAAGCCCTCTTTAGTTTTGTTTAATATACACTGCTAGCCCTAATTCGAAGTCTAGGCATGGAATATATAGTCTAGGGGGTAGAAAGGGATACATGGCCTGTGGCCCTACTCACTGCGCGCAGGCAGGCCGGTAGTACTGGTGACCGGTAGTTTTGGGGTCATGACTGGCAGTTCTGTTGTCCTCAAGGCTTGCACGCGCTAGGGCTGTCCGGGCCGGAAGTATTGGCTCCTGGGCGCTGGTGCCGCCAAGGCCGGTAGTTTCAGTAATATGGAAATAGCTAGTAGTTCTGGGCTGGTGCCAGTGAAGTGCCGGCCCAAAACAGTAGCTTGACACTGCGGGGGCTGTGGAGGCACACAGTAGGTCCGGAAGCACCGTGGGGCCGGTAGTATTGGGGTGGGGCTCGGTAGTACCGTGGTCTTCAGAACCTTTCTCCTTCTCTTCTTTGTGCTCCTCTTCCGTCATGGCTTGGCCTTGTTCCCTAGCTTCTCCATGGTCGCTTCCTTGGTACCTGAGTATGCATAGGGTTTCCGCTTGAGTTAGTAGCCATGTCTCATGTGAAGTGAAAGGTAGTTTAAAGAGGAGCAAGTTAACCTTGTTTTCAATGGCACATGCGCATGCTCTAGTCATCGGCCCACTTGGCGCTTGGGGTGTTGGTGTAGAGTCCACGGTGATGTCCATGTGGTGCTCCGCACCATATCGCGAGCTTGAGGCACAACCAGAGGTTGTAGAGTATTCTTAGCCACAAACTCTTTAGCAGGAGCAAGCCAGGGCGCTAGTCATGGGTCGTCCTTGTCCTCGACAACCTTGATACTTGATCATTTACCCTCAAACACATCCTTTGGAAGCTCGCAGATGCCGGATGAGATCTTCGCCAAGGCCAGTGCCACCACTGAGATAACCATTCTCTTCACCTCCAAGACTTGTGTCGTCCACACCTCCTCTAGGAACTAAGGGATGTAGACCTCTATCTTCGTGTTGAGTGTGGGCTAGGTCTTGGCGGTAGGATCTACAAATGGACGGTCGTTGGAGTCGCGGACTCTGTTTGTAAAGCGTCGCTAAAGCGTCGCTTAAGCGACGCTTTAGCGTCAGAGCGCCCTCGAGGCTCAAGGCGTCCAAGTCACTTTAGCTCTGTGTCTAAGGCGTCCGCTTTAGAGTTTAGAGCGTCTGAAACGTCCGCTTAGGCGTCCTGGAGGGCGCTTTAGCACATACAGGACGCTTTAGACATGCCAGGCAGGGGAACACAGTTTTTAGGCGGGAAAGCTGGTCTGGGCAGGAACAAAAGGGCGGGAAACTGGGCTCACATGTGAATAGTAAGAGGAGGGAAAAGAGGGACCAAAACGTGCAGCTCCTGCTCCTCCCCCACCACTCCTCTGGCTCTCTCCTCTCTCCTCTAGCAGCAGCCCCCTCTCCAGATCTGGACCAGCTTCCTCCTCTCCGGCCACAACTCCTCCCCCTCCTCCTCTTCGGCTGCAGCTCCTCCCCTCCTCCTCTATTATGTGGACGTTTTAGTGCTATTCTAGTAGTAGACTAGTAGTCCAGTACTTTAGTCTAGTTTGTTGTGTCTATGAATCAGTATCTTACTATGGTTATCTATCCTAAATTCCTACTGCCCATTAGCTTCAGATCAGTCTAAAGCGTCGCCTCGCTTTATGCTTTACCGCTTAAGCAGTGAGGCGCCCCCCCAGCGCCTCGCTTCGCTTTACCGCTTTAAAAACATAGGTCGCGGATGTAGTCAAGAACAACATAGACCTTCAAGCCGGTGAATTATGAAGCTTCAACCTTCTTTTCAGGATCCTCATTTGGTCCATGGCAGGGCCTGTTTCTTCTGTGGCAGTGTGGGCTTCCTTATTGGTGACGACGACGACCTTCGTGGCGGCTCTGAACTTCTCGATGACCTCCACCTACTGCATGGCCAAGTCGCGCTCTCTGCCCGTTTTCTCGAGTTTGGTGGCTAGCTGGGCGGAGTGGCGCCGAAGCTTTGAGTTGATAAGTTTGGGGGCTGGTTGGAGATAGTTAACCGGAGACA
The DNA here is from genome assembly GCF_018294505.1 of Triticum aestivum. Taxonomy (NCBI): domain Eukaryota; kingdom Viridiplantae; phylum Streptophyta; class Magnoliopsida; order Poales; family Poaceae; genus Triticum; species Triticum aestivum. The sequence goes on from NC_057810.1 coordinate 425,255,557, forward strand.
CATTGATGAGAAGAACAAAAAATGATTAAAAGGTGAAATTCATGTTTTCTCAGGAAAAATTCAGCTCTAATCATGAGGAACTCCATCAGTTCCCGCCACCACGCATCGCGAGAATCCATGGCCAGTCCAATGCTCCTTGTGGGGATAAAGATGCGGAGGTCAATGGCTGGAGCTGGAGGCACCAACAGCTGAAGAGCTCCGACCGACTATGTTCTTGAGGAGTTGACGAGGATGCTAAGGCCGAATGAAGTGCACAAGGTCCGCTCGGGAGATGAGACGAAGGATTATGGGAGATTTACTATGTTCCTCCTTGCTAAGTGACTTCTACTCTACCACGACATTGTTTTGAACTCTGAAGATCGTATGTTGGTTGATGCACCTGTATTCATGCATAGATCGAGGAGGCGCGTGCATCTCTACCAAGGTCGTGGCCCGAGGAAAGTGGAGGACATGTTGGCAAATCAAAAACGTCACAATGCTAGTCCAGATCGCATCACCATCCGTAGTTATTGCATGTCCATTGTGTTGAAGACGTCACCATGACGCGTGTTTAAGATTTTGTCCAAGCCGTTCAAGAAAATGGATATGCGACCTTCGGGACGACAAAGACCAGGATTTCTGACTATTGAAGATTGAAGAAGGCATCGAATCTCTACATCGACCTTTTTCACGTACCGAGCTCTAGCACGAATACTAATGGGCGTTTTGTCGATAGTAAGTGAAATTACTAAAGGCCTAGTGTTTTTTCATTTGCGGGTGAAAGGCCTAGTGTTGTGAATACCGTACAATTGGACCCCTCTGGGCCTAAGTTTTGCTAAATACCAGGGGTCTGTTCAGGGTTCCAAACTTAGTGGCAACTAAACACGAGAACCTACCCACCTTTGTGTGTCGGTTTTGGGTACATGTACCCTTTGTTGAAGGTCGTTCGAGCTACATATGCCAGGGAGCACAAGTTTAGTGCCATCAACCATTGGGGTACCCTTCCATAAGATGAATAAGGAATCCCTATTGGACACCTATGAAGCGACTAACGGATTGGACACCAACTCGGTCCAAATTCATGCCCCAGCACGATGAACACACCGACATGAAGACTACCATAACAGAGCTATATAAAGGGGCCATGGACCCCACAGGAAGTACTACATAATCTGGAACCATCAAACCCTAGCGATTGCACACTTAGTACCCAAATCGGTACTTGGATCTCATCAAGTTCTCCCAACTCTGTACTCGATTGTGTACTTCCCATGAATATATAATGACAATGAGGAACGCA
>NC_057810.1:425257196-425259035 GCF_018294505.1 Triticum aestivum
AGGAGACTGGTTGTGTTCATGTTGTCAAATCAACCGAAGGGGAGTAATGTTTGTTCCTATGGTGAATGTGAACAATTGGTTTAAGTTAGGGTTTGTCTCCTACTCAATGTGAGATTTTTAAAAATGTATATATAAAGGAGGGGGAGAGGGGTGGGGTGGGGTGGGGTGGAGGCAGATCTCCGACGCCCTAATGTGGGCTTGCATCAATGAACTGTCCACATCTCTATCACCTGCACACATCTAGACAACCTGCAACACGAGGCCGCGTAGAAGAAGGTAAAAGATTAGGCATTCTCCTTGCCAACAACAATAGAGTCGTGAGGCGTTTAGAAGCTAGGAGTTGAAAGCAGGAAGGAAATTAATCGTAGACAACAATTAGAGGAAAAAAGTGAATCATGGACTTTCAGTCAAGTCAGAGTAGGAATCATTAGCAACCTGCAAAGTTGGATTCTTTTCAACAATATGAAGCAGTAATTTCTCTAAATACTTGTCAATAGCTTTCAACAGTGTGAAGCAGAAATTTCTTTAAATATTTGTGCATGTATCATTTGTCATGTTTGGATACATAAAATAAAAGATATGAAATAAAGTGGTTACTGGAGTTGAATATTTGAGAAATCTGTTGGAAATTTAGTTTGTCCTGAGGCGAATTGAAGGTTACTTTCATATTGTTTCTTAAGCATGTTGCTGTTCTGGTTTGGTGCTTATGTATATACATTGATTCAACATCCACTCGCCTTCAATATGAGAACTAACTGCTCCCCTATGCCTCATGATAAATATGTTAAGTTGCAACTTATATTTCTCAAATATTCAGCTTGTATAACCTCTCATTTGCCAGTTTATATTTACATTGGAATTTCTCTTACCTAAACATAGCAATTGATGTCTCAACAGCTATGTAAGGAAGTTCTACAATTTACTTGTTATGGGTACTAAATAGAGAACCGTGTCAATGAAAAATACTAAATCAGCAACATCATTTTTGTTATATTTTTCGTATGGCTTGTTGGAATGGACCAAAATTGTACTGTTTAAACTGTATCGACTAGCTTCACAACTTCCTTATTTTAGACAACGGAAAAGCTATTTTCCTGCCGACTGGCAGTTAGCGACAGGCACATATGATCGTTTTTTTTTTCCTTCGATGTTTCTTTCTGATCGACTCGATCCGCTTCTGCTCTGGCTGTTTCTTTCTGATCGACTCGATCCGCTTCTGCTCTGGTGCGTAAAAAGAGCTCCAGAAAAATAGTGCCTCCGCTAGGATTCGAACACACAACCAGTTGGTTGCGACCATGACGCACTACCAGCTGAGCAGACGACCTGTTGTGTTACATTTGCGGGTTAATATCTATTTCTATCTTAGTACTCCCTCCGTCCCATAATATAAGAGCGTTTTTGACACTACACTAGTGTCAAAAACACTCTTATATTATGGGACGGAGGAAGTACATGAGAGCAAGAAAGAAAGACCACAACGCCTTTGACGAGGAGACAAAACCATTTGCTCCAAGTTTTTCAAAGGGCCGACTCAACGTGTTTTGTACTCCACTTGTCTCTTTTTTTGTAGTGATGACTGTTTTCTAGAGAAATAAATGTTTCACTCCTACAGAATTCGAACAACGGTCTTTTTCTCGTTTGTCATATCTCGGTAAATTCTTTTGTAATGAGCCTGATAATTATACGCATCACAAACCTGATAGCTTATGTACAAATATCGTCGTAGCTTTTTTTGACCAAAAAAACTAATGTAAACATACACTCAATAACTTTTTTGTATGAATATGGTAAGTCACACATCGCATAGCTGATAACTTATGCACCAAGGTCCTGGTAACT
>NC_057810.1:425259695-425261167 GCF_018294505.1 Triticum aestivum
TCGGTAGATTTTTGTGTCAATATCATGATAAGTCAAACATCGTATACCTGATAACATATGGACCCCGGTCCTGATAACTTTGGTATGGGGGTGGGGGGAGGGGGAGTTGACGAAACATCCCCTCGGTAACTTTTTGTGTGAATAGCATTGTAACTCAGACATCGCACACCTGATTACTTATGTACCCCAGTCCTGATAACTTTGGCATAACTTTTGGCATGAGGAGGGTGGGGGGGAGGAGGTCCGGTAACATTTGTGTGAATAGCATGGTAACCAGTGGCGGAGCTACGTTGAAACAAAACAAGGCTATGGCCCGCCCAAGTTTGTACCAAAACAGTAAGTCTAATGCTAAAAGTGGCCCATGCGGATAGAAAACTTAGGCTTGACCTTCAGTTTGGCCCGCCCAATTTACTCGCTGTAGCTTCGCCACTGATGGTAACCCACACATTTGCAGACCTGATAACTTATGTACCCCTATCCTGATAACTTCGACGAGGGGGTTGATTAAATATACCCACGGTAACTTTTCATGTTAATAGCACGGTAACTCACGCCTCGCAGACCTGATAACTTATATACCCCGGTCCTGATAACTTTGGGGACCGGGGGTGGGGGAGGGAGGGGCATCATGAAATATACCCCCGGTAACTTTCATTGATGAAGTGGAATTTTTTCCAGAAAAATAGCTCTGTTTTTTCTTATGACAGCAGTAAGAAAGAGTTTAAAAGAATTTCGTTTTCAACTAATGAACAACAAACTAGGCTGGCGTGATGGTAGTTGGGCTTGGTACTTGGGCTTGTCCTTTCCATCTCGACGCAGGTTCGAATCCCGTGTAGGTAAAAAATTTCGCGTTTTTAATTACGGTGCAATATACCGATCAGGAGGAGAACCAGAATAACGGGTGGAGCGTTGTTTCAGCCATCATGGTCGCGTCATCGTGGAGGTATAAATATTACTCAACTTAATTATAACCAGAATTTAAGCTAGTTCAGTTGGTTGCGAACAGCTATGGTGAACCATAGGTAGTGGGTTCGACTCCCACTTCCTACATGTTTTTTTACCACGCCAGAAAAAAAAAACGGGAAAAGGGAGGGGAACGAAGCAGGAGAAGCGGAGGGGAACGAGCGGGAGAAGCGAATCGAACGAGATTGACACGATCGTGCGGACCTGTCGCTAACGACCAGTCGACTGGTCGTTAGCACAGTCCTTTAGACAAACTTGAATTACATGCCAGTTAATCCCGTATTTCGAATTTATATTTCTGATCTATGATCGAATCAACCAAAATTGCATAAAATTGGTCTGTCAATAGCTCATCCAGTGCACTAGGGAGCATGAGGAATTTACCCTCGTAGTGTGTAGCAAATTTGGCATGAGCTTGACAATGTTTTGGCGGAATCCTTTAATTACTTTTCTCTTCCTCTCCTCTGCTGGTTGCGCAGGCAAAACATGATTATATTTCCCCCTCTTCT